>NC_142811.1:21528445-21668445 GCF_049724085.1 Artemia sp. Qi Xiang Cuo
AAAAAAAGTCCTAAATTTCTAAAAACTAATGTTTAAAAGCATATCCACAATATCATTTTGCCGCGTCGTGATCAATATATCAATGAATTGTGTAAATGCATTTGGACCACGATGTAGAAGCTTCATACAGTAGTCTAATGATGGAGAATCAGTTTTCATTATATCGACAAGAATCCCTCGAGAAAACATCTTCCTTTGAATAGACAACTCTATAAAATTGTCATCTATAATCAAACGTTTTTCCATAAGAATTAGATTCCTCATGATTCGATATTTCTCGAATCTATCCATTTTTTAGAGTCCTAACTCTCTCACAACAAACATCATACTAATAAGAATCTTATTTTTGTACACAAAATATACGCTTTTATACTATAGAAAAAAAAAGAAGAAAAAATACCATTGATTTAGAAACATTTTTATTGAACATAATTAGAATAATAATATTCACTTATTCATTTTGTTCTCATCAATATATTTCTATATAACATCTAATGCTGACCGAAGTTTGTTTATATGGAGAATATTTACTTTTCAAGCAAAACACAGCTGTTCCTCTTGCTTAAATTTTCTTAATGATATCACGTATCTAGCATACATAGTGTCCCATTCAAGACATAGTCTACAACCAACAGTTATTTCCATAGCCACATTGGGTACTCGTATATCATTGCTACTGCTGCTGTCATTTCCATAATTAATATTCAATAATTTAAATAAACCACTCATTTTTTTTCTGTCAACTAATATATTTACAAATAAAAAATATTATTTTTTAATCAAATTCTCTTAATAATATGAATTTTATTGAAAACCATTACTTTTATTCAAATAATAATCGACAATCAAGTTATACACATTCCTCTTGGCAAAGAGTGTGATGACCCGTAACTACTAGAAAAACCTGTTTGTACGGGGGCCTTGGCAAATTCAATAGACCTATTCTACTTACGTAATAATTTCTGTTCGTTTTAAGTTCTTATGTTGCTTCTTATTTTCAGTTGAAAAAAACTTGTTTTTTTTAAATTTAATTTCTGATCGTTTTTTAAATAATGCTTGGAAATCCGGCACCCCCTTAATAGAAATGTCCCCTACGCCAAAGAAACTACCTCCACGGAAAGATTCTCCCGAGTAAACCCCTCCTCCAGCCCCATCCTCCAGGAAAAAATCCTTCCTGAAAATGTCAGTATACTTCCCAATAACCAATAAATAATGCTGGCAAGTCCGGCGCCCCCTTCTTGGCAATTTCCCTTCCCCAATTAAAACTTCCTTCTTGTACAAATCCTCCAACATACCCCCCAACCCCCATCCCCCTCACGACCATAAAAAACACCTTCTGAAAACTTCTGTATGCGTCCGAATGACCAATACTACCTTTTAACATTGAGTAGTTTATAACTTTTAGTCCTCTCCCCGAAGACTTCAGGGGATCAAGCCATACTAAAAGAAATTTTTATCATATGTTCGACCATGCTGAACAAAATGGCTATCTCAAAATATTGATCGGATGACTTTGGGAAAAAAATGAGCGTGGGAGGGGGCCTAGTTTCCCTCCATTTTTTTTCGTCACTTAAAAAGGGACTATAAATTTTAATTTCCGTTCCAATGAGCCCTCCCACGATTTTCAAGCACCCATGGGTTGATCAGATCACCCCTGAAAAAAAAAAAAAATAAATAAATAAACACGCATCCGTGATCTTTATCATGGCAAACAATGAATAATTCCATATTTTTTTAGATAGGTGTCTGAAACCTCTATAGTAGAGTTCACTCATACGTTCAATATGATCGTGCAATTTCCATTTATGCTTTATAATTTTTAGAGGGTGTTCCCCCCTATTTTTGAAAATCAGCCAAATTTTCTCAGGCGGGTAACTTTTGATGGGTAGCACTGAACTTGATGAAAGTTATATATTTGAAATCAGCATTGAAATCTAATTCTTTTGATGTATCTATTGGTATCAAAAACCCGTTTTCTAGAGTTTCGGTTACCATTGAGCTGGGTCGCTCCTTACTTACAGTTCGTTTGACTAACACATTTAGAAAACTGAGAGACGACCAAAATAAATTTTTTTTTATAAACTTCATCACGAACACTAAATACTTTCTAAAATGGAGCAATAATATAAGAAAACAATATTTTATTCATTTTACACACAATTTTGCTGGACGGAGATACGAAATTTTTGAACTTCGAATTGAAATACCGACGAACCGAACACTTAACGACGTGGAGACCCTTTTTTTTCATGGCACAAACTGAAATCCGCATCGCGAAGCGAAAAATGACTCCTGTCAGAAACAAGCCTTTAACTAAATGCCCCCGGTATTTGGATTCGTCATCCAGTAAATATTTCTGCTGTTACGATTGGAAAGAGAAGGTGACAATGCATTATCAAACAAAGTAAAATTCCGTAGGCGGAAAAATTCCGCATCTCAAAATGCCGTTAGTTACGTCAAAAAACTTAATATAAATATTTCTGTAATAATTTTTCCACAATATTTATATATTTCTCTGCTTTGGCTGTGTTGACGAATTAAGTCCTCTGAAGGAAGTCGCTGAGTAGCTACTGGACAAAAACTAAATAATTCCATAGATAGATGGCAGTATCCTCTTAATTGAGCTATAGCATTGATACGCGTGACACGATCATATCAGAACTACCACTATATCCAAACCATTCCTATAATAATATACGGAACTTCTAGTTTAAGCAAAACTCGGTTATTTTTAGATTACAATACTAAAGTAAGCGACTCCAACCCTTTCACTATTTAAAGCACCCACCTTCATTATCAATGAAAATTACTTTCAGAAAAGAGACGAACAATATTCATTAACTAAGACAAGTTCAGCAGATTTTCAAAATATCTAGGGGAAAACCACCACATTCCACGATCAATAGAAAGGGAACACATAGGAATCTAACTTAAGAACTCTCCAAGATTTTTTTAGAAGGGGTACCCTCCCAACAAATTAGAAAGTCTTTAACAGCCATTGAAATAGAAAAGATGTTCTCGAGTTTAACGTTAACGAGTTTAAGTCAAGTCAAGTATAACTTGTTGATATAAACCTTTTGTAGGAGTTAGGAAAAGAGCTAGTCAAGTATATGCAACTTGAGATGACTTAGTTTTCTAATTAAAGCCCGTAAAAATGGCAAATTGCCAAAGACCGTCCTTTTCGGCCAACCATCTAGGGCTAAACGTAAGGCGGGTGATCCCTGAATGGGCTGTAAAACGGTAATAAGGAAAGATTTAAGGGAAATTCGAACTTGGTTCAAAGTAGGGATGGGGAGTCGGAGTTTTAGTAAATTTTTGCTGAATGGAGTCGGGAGTCGGTTATAACTTATAAAATATAGTTAAATGTAGCTTTAAAACTACATTTACTAAAGTCGGAGCTTTAGTAAATTTTTGCTGAATAGAACCGAAGTCGGTATATTAAAAAATGTCTGGAGTCGGATTCGCTTATAACATACAACCAACTCCACAGCCATAGTTCAAAGAGGGGCAGAACAGATTGGTCAGTGGTGAGTAGTAGCAGTATTGGCTTATGTGTAAATTTTTATCAGAGAAAAAAACGCTAATACAGGCTATGTTTGAATATTTCTATTTCACATTAGAACTGTAATTACTTTTGGCTAATCATTTATGTTCATAGGTACAAACCAGGCATGGGCGAAGGAATCCATTTCGGAAGGGGGGGGGGGGGGTAGATTTAGAAGACCAATCACGTGAACAAAGTACGAAATAATATAGAAAACCTAAAATACCAGGGAATTCTAAAAGTGGACAGTAACAATGTCAATTGTCAATATGTCAACAGTAATGTCAATTTATATTACAATATAAGTATATCAGCTAAACAAGACTTTCCTTTTAACAATATATTTAGTAATAAATACAAGCGTTTTTCAACCAAAAGTAAGGAGCAATATAAAAACTTAGAACGAACAGAAATTATTCCATATATAAGGGGAACTGCTCCCTCCTTAATACCCGGCTCTTAAAGCGACAGTTTTTTTGGTACTTCATTTTTATAGTTTCTGTTACTACTGGGCCGTGTCAGTCCTTATTTACAGTTCGTTACCACGAACTGTTTGATTTAGTAAGACGAAAATGATATTTTAGCTTTTTGGCCCGTTTGAGGAACGGCAACACAGCCTTTATCTGTGGCCACGAACTGTTTGATTTAGCAAGACGAAAATGATATTTTAGCTTTTTGGCCCGTTTGAGGAACGGCAACACAACCTTTATCTGTGGCAATCAGTTCAAATTTTGCTTCATTGTTCATTATAATTTCGATTTGAATTTAGCTTTTTTTTCTTATTTCTAAGTAATTCCAACTTGTTTAATGGTTGACTTCTTCCACAAGCCAATTTCGACTTATTTCAAATGTTCAATTCGCTCCTTATTTATTCATTTAAAAAACATTAACACAGCAATTCCTCAGCCTTAACGCTTAAACTTATTCAAATAAGGCGTTATTACCTCTGGAGACGAACACTCAGATTTCAGAAGCTCCCTTTCCAAAAATCTAGCCCATAACCGACTTAAAGCGGTGCACAAGAGTTACTATCCCCTTGCATACCTTATTGGCCATTTACAGTTTATTTAACAAGTAGTGGGAGAGGGGCTCTCCTGTCAGAGAAGAAAAAATAACCTTTCCATATGTATACTTCCCGGTGCCCCTTGGGAAATTAAGCTCTAGTAGTAGCCCATAAAACGAAAGGTACGGGGGAAAATCAACGGGAAAAGTTGACTAAGGGCTCATGTTAAAAGACAAATGAAACAGGAAAGTAGGGACTAACAAAAAGAAAATTAATTAATTATTAGTTACTTCAGTTCATAATTTATTATTCACGTAAAAAACTAAAACTTAGTTAAAGGTCACAAATAGTTCCATATTTGCATCAAAGAGACAACTGGGAATGCCTTCCAAATTAAAGCAAAAACATTAAAAAAGAAAAACAAAGCCGGGTACTTGTGTAGAAAGCGGTAAATACAAGAGAAGTGAAGTTTCGTTAATGCTAATAAATGAAACAAAATGGGATGAAAATATAATAGTTTATGAACAAAAATTGGGCTATATATTTGCACATTAGGAGGTGGGGTGGGGTTAAAGCAGAGCATATATTAGATACGTAACGTAACCTAACCCAACCCAACCTAGGTAACTTTTATTCCCCCGAAACCCAAAAAAACTAAAGTTTAAATATAGTTGCCAGAGTGAGAAACCCTTTCTTTTTGTCATTACCCGGTACACGCCTGTCTGTTCTCGCAATACAATTCCCAAGGACTTACCGCTTTCTACAAAAGAACCCAAAACCCGTTTCAAAATACTAATGAAAAAGGAGGTTCCCAGAAAATGTAATTTAACAAACGTTTCACACATAGGCTACACGTACACAAGAATGTACTTTGGGGAGGAGAGGTTCATTTGCTGAATGTTACCAGGCGACAAGGGAAAGGGGTGGATTAATTTCCTCCAAAAGTGGGTTCAAAAAGCTCACTAGGAAAATCAGAGCTTATAAATGAAATTATTTCCGCGTTTGGCGGAATCCTCTTGGAATAAGGCACGAATCTTCGTACGCCTCTGCTTATGTAAATTTGAACTACACACACAAAACCCCAATTTCCAGAACGCTTTTACAAATAACAGTCCGCAAAAAGAAGAAAATCCGTACCTTTACATTTAGCGTTTTTGACAAACTAATAGGGAAGGATACGAGAAACGAATAATCACGGTTCTGGTAAAAAAAAGACGGATGTAAACAAACTTTCCATAACAGACATTTCATACTTGGTTGCCGTCAGATGCGCGATCCTCAATCGTAATGCAATGCTTGTGCCGTACAACAAAACGAAGCGGTCTTACGATATTTAATCCCACGGGCCGAGACGTTTCGCCTGCGATCGACAGTTTTTTTTCAGTTTTCATTGCACCCGGTATATTTTAGTATCGAATGATTCACATACGAAGTTGTATAGAATTCGGTGAGAGCTAAAACCTTACATAAACTTTTTCGCATTCTGATCAATGGTCTACGCAGCGCAGGATTATCTGCCTTCGGCCGGGAGTGAAATACGTGGTTAGGGGCAAATCATCTGACACTCCCGTTCCCCCCCCACCCAGATTTCACAGTTACCTGTTTGGAGCTGGGTCGACCGTGGGGAGCTTAAAGAGTAACACCACTGACTCCCGTTCCAAACCAAATAATCAGCACTCAAAATCATCGGCTCGTCAAAATAAGAATTCCCGTCAACACGAGTTATAAGCAATAAAATTTTGAAATTTCTACCTTATATGGAAGATAAAGCGTACAAGGACTTATAATCATAACACATTGAAAGGATATATCCAGGACTTCCCAAGACTTCGCTAATCGAATAATAGTAATATCTATACCATATCTAACTTAAAATAAAAAAATATAAAATTCATGTAATGTTTCGACAGTGGAGACATCTCTGAATGCGATTCAAGATGTATAAGAAGAGTAAATAAACGTGTGATGATTTGCTTTTTACCGAATAAGTTCATACACCTGGTTTTGAGCAAATATGCAGGAAGAAATTGAAAAAAAAAAATCTATGACGGTGATTTTATAACCTAGTATCAGTTACATACCCGGTGAGTCAATCCTCAACGGTATCTAAAAATTGAGTTTTAAAATCTTTCATATAGGTTAAATAAATAAAAAATATCTGTTTCTCTGACTAATCCGAATGAAATATCACAAAATATGATGAAAATAGAATACTTTAGAAACAAATTAGGTTTATATATTTTGCACATTAAAGTGTAGCGGGTCTGCATGCAAAATGTGTTAGGTACACTTATTTTGCATATTATGAAGGAAGAATTGTTTTCTAACATCCCACTGTCCAAATACTTTAACCCCCCCCCCCTTAATGTGCAAACATAGCCCGAATTACATATTTCCCATCTATTCTGTCACTTCCTTTTGTTTAGTCTCACGCTAAGCTGAAAGAAACTAACAAAGAAATCGGTTCTAGAGTGCGCCAATGGATGAAGATCTTAACATAGGCACTATAACAGTAGTATCCATACTATTGAAATGAACCCTAAAAGAAAAAATACATGGAATTGCAAAAGAATATGCAGTGTCGTTTGACGTTCGCATTGTAAAAAGTGACCAATCCTTTACCTACAAAGTGGCCAAGCATGTTTTGAAACTATAGTCAAGGATGTATAAGAGAATTAGACTGGCTTTTTGTTATTGATATGAATTTCACAAGAATTTGCAGCGTAGCTTCACGTTGACATTAAAAAAAAAACTGGCAATCAATAAAGTGCTCAAACAGGTTTGAAACTATAGTCAAGGGTGTATAAGATAACCAGACTGGTTTTTTGTTATTGATATGAATTGCACAAGAATATGCAGTGTCGTTTGACGTACGCATTGTAAAAAGCGACCAATCCTTTACCTACAAAGTGGTCAAGCATGTTTTGAAGCTATAGTCAAGGCTGTATAAGATAATCAGAATGGCTTTTTGTTATTGATATGAATTGCACAAGAATGTGCAGCGTAGCTTCACGTGGGCATTGCAAAAAAGCTGGCAATGCTCCTTGGTACCTTTCCAATCAAACTGATTAAACACGTTTGGAAACTACATGCTATTTGCTTGCCTAAAAATTGGATGTTACAATCAGAATTGTTTGATTGACATTTGCAAAAAGGGATAAGGGATCCGCGAATTGGACTATGCGAACGATATTAATTGAAGAATAGGGCAAAAAACAGAGCTAGATAGCATTTGCGAATTGGATCGTATGAAGGTGGGGAAAAAGGGATAAGGGATTCACGAATTGGACTGTACTAACGATCTTATTTCAATAATAGGAAAAAAAAGAGTTAAACTGATTAGCAGTTAAAGTAACCCCGAAGGGCTTGTTAACTCAGGCAATTTATTATAAATTTGAGACAACATCAATCAATGAAAATAATTAACGATGATAGAATGAAATTGTGAGTTGACCTAACTTTACCTCACCGATGTGTACTGTATAATACACAAGTGGTGTTTGAACGGTTTTGTCAATTTAAAATAGAGTTTAACGTCATACTATACTAAAAAGTTGATACTAAGAGAGAGGTAGATGGCAAGAAAAGAATTTTAATAACGGATAGCTTTACTTCTTCGATGTGTTCTGTATAATACACAAGTGGTGGGGTGATGAGAGGGGGGTGTCTGAGAGTACTTATAGTGCTGTACTGTGGGCCGAATTCCTGCTGGTGCTTTGTTTTTCATCGATTCACCTTTATATTCCATAGTGATATTTTCTGACAATGCCCTTTTTATTTTTCTGGCAATTTCACTGTCTATTATCACATTATTTTTACACAGGTAACAGTTTCGGCACGTAGACAAGATATGGTTTACGATATTAGTAGAAGAGTAGGCTTTTCTTTTATTGGCCTTCCGTTGAATGCTAATATCCAAAAGGTGACTATTGGATATATGAGTAGGTAATTTGTTATTTACAACATTATCAAGGAGTTTTCCTCTATCATCAACGATCATCTTTGTGTTGGCAGTCTCTTTGAGTACAATCATCTCTGGAGATCTAAATCTCACATATCCACAAACATAAGAGTTGAATTTTTTCGGTATTCCAAAATACTGATTTAATACATGCAATAGACTGGGTAGTGTCGATAACCGGACATAGAATACCAGTGGGAAAGCCACATTGTGTCTCTGACCAATCATAGAGTACCTTTGTTAGAGCCGTAAGCATATTTTGTCATTTTAATATACTTACAAAAAAAAAAATAAAGTTGAATAGATTAGAAGTTTAAAAAAAGATAGTTGTTTGTATTGAAAAAGATATTGAGTTAAAACGATCAGTCCTCATTATTACAAACGTTCATAAATGCACTTAAGTTCCAAACTTGAAACTGAGGATAATATTCTCCATAATTTTTATACAAGAAACTAGATTTTACGGTCATAAACCCTTATTAGCTCAGATTCTACGGAAATAGTTTTCTTTTTCGATCCAAAACTGGAATTAAGTTTCACCTTTGAACCAGAGTATTGTATTTTTCATAATTTTCTTACAAGAAACTAGAGTTTACGGTCAAAAACCATGATTAGCATAGATTTTACGGAAATAGTTTTATTTTTCGATCCAAAACGGACCTAAGTTTCACATTTGAACGAGAGAATTGTATTTTCCATAATTTTCTTACAGGAAACTAGAGTTTATGGTCAAAAACCCTTATTAGCTCAGATCTTACACAAAATAGTTTATTTTTCGACCCATAACTGGACTTAAGTTTCACCTATGAACCAACGAATTGTGTTTTCCACAATTTTCTTACAAAAAAAAACAACAACTAGAGTTTACGGTCAAAAACCCTTATTAGCTTAAATTTTTCGCTAGCAACTCGCCCCCTACTATCACACTATAAGTACTCTAAGACATCCTTCTGCCATCAACCCATCCCCCCAAAAATATTTTTTCAGAGATTTCTTGTTAAAAAAACTTATTTCAAGTCATTCACCCGGGTTTTCCGCTAGCAACTCGGCCCACAGTACAGCACTATAAGTACTCTAAGAGACCCTTCTGCCAATCAATCCATCTCCCCCAAAACACTTTTCAGCCATTTCTCGTTAAAAATTTTATTTTCAAGTCATCCACTCGGGTTTTTCAAAAGCAATTCGGCTCACTGCACAGCACTATAAGTACTCTAAGACACCCTTCTGCCAATCAACCCATCCCCCTAAAAATATTTTTCAGAGATTTCTTGTTAAATTTTTTTATTTCAAGTCATCCACACGGGTTTTCCGCTAGCAACTCGGCCCAAAGTACAGCACTATAAGTACTCTAAGACACCCTTCTGCCAATCAACCCATCCGTCCCAAAACACTTCAGCCATTTCTCGTTAAAAATTTTATTTTCAAGTCATCCACTCGGGTTTTTCGCTAGGAATTCGGTCCACAGTAAAGTACTATAAGTACTCTAAGACACCCTTCTGCCATCAACCCACCCCCCCCCCCCCAAAAAAAAAAAATTTCAGATTTCGTGTTAAAAATTTTTATTTCAAGTCATCCACACGAGTTTTCCGCTAGCAACTCGGCCCAGAGTACAGCATTATAAATACTATAAGACATCCTTCTGCCAATCAACCCATCTCCCCCAAAACACTTTTCAGCCGTTTCTCGTTAAAAAATTCATTTTCAAGTCATCCACTCGGGTTTTTCGCTAGAAACTCGGCCCACAGTACAGCACTATAAGTACTCTAAGACACACCGCTCCCATCACCCTACCACTTGTGTATTATACAGAACACATCGAAGAAGTAAAGCTATCCGTTATTAAAATTCTTTTCTTGCCATCTACATCTCTCTTAGTATCAACTTTTTAGTATAGTATGACTTTAAACTCTATTTTAAATTGACAACACTGTTCAAACACCACTTGTGTATTATACAGTACACATCGGTGAGGTAAAGCTAGGTCAACTCACAATGTCATTCTATCATCGTTAACCATTTTCATAGATTGATGTTGTCTCAAATTTATAATAAATTGCCTGAGTTAACAAGCCCTTCGGGGTTACCTTAACTGCTAATCAGTTTAACTCTTTTTTTCCCTATTATTCAAATAAGATCGTTCGTACAGTCCAATTCGCGAATCCCTTATCCCTTTTTCCTCCACCTTCATACGATCCAATTCGCAAATGCTATCTAGCTCTGTTTTTTCCCTATTATTCAATTAATATCGTTCGTATAGTCCAATTCGCGAATCCCTTATCCCTTTTTGCAAATGTCAATCAAACAATTCTGATTGTAACATCCAATTTTTAGGCAAGCAAATAGCATGTAGTTTCCAAACGTGTTTAATCAGTTTGCTTGGAAAGGTACCAAGGAGCATTGCCAGATTTTTTGCAATGCCCACGTGAAGCTACGCTGCACATTCTTGTGCAATTCATATCAATAACAAAAAACCAGTCTGATTATCTTATACACCCTTGACTATAGTTTCAAAACGTGTTTGAGCACTTTATTGATTGCCAGCTTTTTTTTAAATGCCCACGTGTAGATACGCTGCACATTCTTGTGCAGTACATGTCAATAACAAAAACCCATTCGAACTCTCTTATATAACCTTGACTATAGTTTCAAAACATGATTGACCACTTTATAGGTAAAGGATTGGTCACTTTTTACAATGCGAACGTCAAATGGCACTGCATATTCTTTTGCAATTCCATGTATTTTTTCTTGTAGGGTTCATTTCAGTAGTATGGATACTACTTATAACAGAAAAGTACCGAAAAAAATTAAAACAAATTAAATTAAAATAAATAAAGTAAATAAAATTAATAGAAAATAAAATAAATAAATAGGTTAAAATAGAATTCATGCATAAATGTATTCCTGTCGGAAAAAGGTAGCATTTCATAAATATATTCCTGTCGGAAAAAGGTAGCAATTCTTTTAGTATATTCCAGGGCGGATTTGAGATTCATTCACCATGTTTACGGAATATAAGATCATAAAACAGCGTATTTATGCAGCAGTGCGCTCCCGTTTCATTCTAGGTCTGTATTGATATGATAAAAGTTAATAAAACGAAAAAGACTATTCTAATCTATATCTATGAAGTTTTTAATAGTTTAATAAAGGAGCTATAAATAAATGGTCTCATAGGACACATTTCCTGGAACATTTCTAAGGAAAAAAATTCCCCGTCACATAATAAAAGGAAACAGATGCTGATAATGCTTCTTTTTTCCCTAGAAGCCAAGGAAAGAATTTTCATAATAATTTTAAGATCTTTGCATGCAAAACGATACAAATAGCATCTTGTTTTTATGTGACGGTAGAAAAAGTTATTTTCATACTCAGAAACTTATTATAAGAAAATTCAATATAGCGTCTCGAAATATATTAATGATACCAAATAAATTCAAAGCTGATACTACTTCTGCCATGATCCAAACTAAAATCCAAATTAAAATAAATTCTGAATGGATGTAAATGCCCATACAATGAGATTTTACTTAATATTAAGACTTAGTTACCACTAATTCAGGGACGTAATTTGCTATGGGGCAGGGGAGGGAGCAAACGCTCCTAGCTGAAATTTAGCTTTGTAACATATCAGCTTTTTTCAGTATACCTTTGCCTTTATGGTACTATACGGCTTATTCTTGCTGTCATGTTCACTTGACTTGGAAAAATCAGCTCCACCTTTGCCCGCACCTAGCATTTTTGACGAAATTACGCCACTGCACAAATTTGAGCGAATCGGATTTTGCATAGCCTGATGGGCATAAAAAAGCGCCAGCTTAACTCTCGTATTAGCAAAATCTCGTTGTGAACAGGGCTTAATCGAAACATATGAACGCTTCTGCATTAAAATAAATAAATATTACAGACACCTACAGCCAATTCTTTTTTTAAGGGAGTGAGGCAAATTCGTCAAAAAACAAAATATACGCCATTTGAATGAAAATTAGAAGACACATATAAACAAAATTATAAAATCTCGGAATATTTTTGGAAAGGCGTGTCCCTCCACGAAATGTCTATTACATGCCTGCTATTGAGCAAAACATTAACCATAAACACAAATACACGGTGACAGAGCCCTTAAACACATTGGTAAACCAACCTCAATTTTTTGGAACTTAACATTCAGAAATTTTATGTTGTCAGCAGGATTTTCTTATGCTCTTACGAAAGGCACCTTCCGATGATTCTTCTCGACAAATTCTCCCCATTATGTGTAGACACAAATAGAAAGAAATCTTTCGCCATTTTATAGATATTAAGGTTGCGAACAAAACAGCAGGAACTATTAAGAATTTATTCATATTACAATTTTGATTCCTTCAAAACGCACCGGGCGTTGACGGTGAACACTTTACCCCCATCTATGTCTCTGAATGAATCCATCTTTGTACACCTCCTGCTTGGACAAAAACATTTTTGCTTGATACAAAACCATTGTTTGGAATACGATTTGCGCCGCCGGGTGCATGCAGTTGCTTATACCGTATAGTCGTAACCAAAGCTCGAAATAATGTTACATTCAAACTTACAGTGCGTTTTCATGTGATTTTGGGTCTAATTTATTTTTTCAATTTTTAGTGAATTTACTAAAATGAGTCGGGCAAAAATTGATGAAAAGAAATCAAGAACCCGGTAAGGATTATCACGGAGCTGAGAAGCATGGAAGTAGAATTCGTGGGTAGAACTTGACATAGGCGTCATTTCACGGATATCCAGGGGAGAAGAGCAGAATATATTTTTCAATATCAAGAGGGACAGGTTTGTCTTTTTTCAGTGTTTCAAAAAAAAGGCATTTTTCAGTCAAAATACTCCCAAAAAGGTTTTTTTTCAAAATCAAGGGGGAGAACCACGCAGCCCCTGCCCCCCAAATTATGCCACAAGAACTTGGTGGCTACATACCGCATATCGAAAACTATTTTCAAACATCATAAAAAATAAAGATGGTATAAAATCTGTTATCTTTACGACAGGGGTAAAATTTATTACCAAGCAAACATCAGCGACTTAAAGCAAGCAGAATTTTTTTTTTTTTTGATCTGGATAGCAGAAAAAGTTTGCAAGTGATCAAACAGTCCGTGGTAACGAACTGTAAGTAAGGAGCATCTCGGATCAATAGTAACCGAAACTCTAAAAAGGGAATTTTGATATCAGTAGATACAACAAAAGAATCAGCTTATTATGCTGATTGCAAATACACAAGGTTCATCAAGTTTAGTGTTACTCATAAAAAGCTACGAGCCACAAAAAATTTGCCTGCTTTCTGAAATAGGGGGAAACACCTCCTGAATTTCAAGTAATCTTAATGGAAATCACGCCATCATATGTAGCGTAAAAGAGAATCATAATGTGGAAGTTTCCATCCCCTATATACAAAGGAATTTTGCTATTTTTGCCAGAACACAGACCACGGATGCGTGTTCATTTGTTTTCTTTTTTTCAGGGGTGATCGTATTGAAATAATGGTTCTAGAAGATCGGGAGAGGGTGCATTCAAACGGAAATTGAAAGTTCTAGTGCCTTTGTTTAGCGACCAAAAAGACTGGGGGCCATTGGCCCCATCCCACACCCATTTTTCCCAAAAGTTATCTGATCAAAATTTTGAGATAGCCATTTTGTTCAGTATAGTTGAAAGATCAAATAACTATGTCCTTATAGGTATTAAATGACCCCCCACCGTCCGTGGGACGAGGCCTGTAAGTTATGCCATTGTTTACGTATAACATTTGCTATTGGGAAGTATGAAGACATTTTTCGTGGGGGAATTTTGTGCTTGGGGTGGATTTCTATAGGGAGAATTTTCCTTGGGTGGGGAAATTTCCGGGGGTGAATTTTCCCCGAGAAATGGCACACTGGGGGGATTTGACAGAATTACTATACGAAATTCCCTTTAATTGTCTTACATTCTCTTGGCCAAATTTTACATTTGGAGTTGTTCCGGGAAAAGTATCCGGGGGTATTTCTGGAGTGATCGAGAAACCAATTAGAGATAAAAGTATTTTTCAAATTAGAATGCGAAGGAGAATTTTTCAGCAAGGATGGAACTGTCTGGAGGGAATCTGACGGGGGGGGGGTGCACCTTACGTTGGATCAAATTTCCACAGTTTTCCGTGAGGGGAAGGGGTACAGTTCATGGAGGGGGAGTCCGAATTACCGTCATTATTTGAAAAACGATCAGAAACTAAATAAAAAATGTTCTTTTAATTGAAAGTAAGGAGCAACATTAAAACTCAAAACGAACAGAAATTATACCGTATATGAAGGGTTTTCCCCTCCTCAATACCTCGCTCTTTATGCAAAGGTTTGACTGTTTGTCCCATTTTTTTTTAAAGAACAGCTACTGAAACACACGGGCCGTTTAAATAGAAAAGGAACCTTTTTTTTAAAAGTGCCAATAACTTTAGCATAAAGAGCAAGGTATTGAGGAGGGGACAACCCTTCATATACGGAGTAAATATGCCAAAATTAATATGCAATTATCGTTTTAGTTTTCCATGTAGGGTGAGCCAAATTCGAACCTGCATTAGTTGAAAATCGTTTAGAAATTAAAGAAAAAAAAAACGGTTTTTTTTTTAAGTGAAAGTAAGGACCGACATTAAAACTTATAATGAACAGAAATCATTCCGTATATGGAAGGGGACTATCCCCTCCCCAACACCTCGCTCTTTACGCTAAAGTTTGACCCTTTGTCACACTTCTACTTTTTAAAGTCATAAAAAACTTTAGCATAGAGAAAATTGTCATTTCTAGCTGATTCAAAAATTAGTCTAATTAACTAATTATCTAAATTGTTCTTGGTAGTAAAATGTCATTTTTTATACAAATTTACGCGAATTTCAAAAATAGCCTGAAATCCCTATAAAATGGCGTCCGGTCGAAATAAAAAGTAAAACATTAGAATTGTCATGGCCGAAAATCATATTCAGGAAACTTAGTCCCCTGGCTTCAAAAACAAGTAAAATTCCTTTTTGCATTGGTAGCACTGATACGTCTTCATTCTTTTCTTATTTTTGCTTCCCCACTGCTAGTGGGGCACTGGAAAATCGTTAAGTGCTGTTTAAAGGCATAATTTAAAGGGAATTGCTACATCTACGTACTTTTCTAATTAACAAAACACAATATTTAAAATAAAACAACTTTTGTCGTCATCTCCATTATAATATGACGCCAGGAAGCTTTTTTGCATCCTCCAGGGTACGAGTGCCCTGACTGAAAGCTTAAACAAAAGTTTTAAATACACCTGTCATCCAATTCATTTAATTAAAAAATGAATTAACTAGTATTCAATGTCAAAATTATGATTGTCATAAAAATGTAAAAAAAAAATCACTTAGTTGTATTCATTGTCAAAACGATGTATTCTTTTTATTTCGGGGTAGCAATGCTTGATTTTTGGTTGATGACGTGCTTTTAACGCTGAAACCAAGAAACACTTCAAATTCAGTGTATGTATTTGGCCCCTGAAAATTTCTCGCATAATATAACCCCTTACTTTATGGAAACTAACTGTTGCAATTATTCTGTTTATTCTTACATTTCGATTATACAAATATTTACATTGACAATCAAGTGATCATTGAAAGCCATTTGCATGGGAATTTAAACATAAAACATTTTTTTGATATGGACAAATGTTTTCTCTGTTGTCAGAAAATCAAACAAAATCTACACGAGTCATGTCATTTAATGGTTTTTGAAGGCCAAGGTATTTTGGTTGAGTAATTTTTGAAGACAGATATTGTAGTTCCTAAGGCTTTTGCAACTATTGCAAGACTAAGCAGCTTCCTCAACTCTAAATGTTAGTTCGTTGAAAATCACTACAAACAAGAATTAAAAGAATGACATAAAATAGAATACCCTTTCTCATAAAATAATAGCTCTAGGTACTGGTGCATTATGCGGGCACCGCTAAGAAGTCAAGTTTGGTTAATCCCAATGAAATAAAATAGGATGATTACATAAAAGTTTAGAAACAAATTTAGGCTATATATTTGTACATTAGGGGGGGGGGGATAAAGCATAGCATATATTAAATGGTTCTAGGCGTTTACCCCCCCCCCCGTGGAAATTAAGGCTTTCCAAATTTGAGTTTTATTTTTTATTTCCGTAGGGGGAACGAATTTTGGTACTTGTGTATTATGCGCCACTCACTCAAGTTTACGCTGAGCAAAGCTCGAGAACACACCACTTTTCCGTTACTTCAGAAATAAATTTGGGCTATAGATTTACATATTGGGGGGGGGGAGTATAGCGGGTCTGCATGCAAAATGTGTTTGCTACAATTATTCTGCATATTAGATAGACAAGGCGCATAATACACAAGTACCAAAATTCCTTCTCCTTACGGATATAAAAAAAAATAAACTCAAATAAAATTCTCAAATTTGGAAAGCCTTATTTACCACGGGGTATTTTCCAGGGGGGGTTAAAGGCGTATGGCACTAAGAATAGGTACAATCGAGCGAGGGGAGTACGGTAGTCCTTCGAAATTCGAGCAGCGACGCCTTCCAAAAAAAAGAATTATATTCGAACAAATTTTCAGTGAAATTTCACAAGGTCATAGGTTGGTATTTAATAGGGAGGTCAGCCGTCCAAAATTGAACCAATTCCCAGCAAAAACAAGACAAATAAAGAGAAAAAGTTGCAGGTTGGAGTACCTAATTTGTGCGGTTTTGTACCCATATTCTGTTAAACAAGTCGAAGGATAAATAAAAATAGATTTCTATCCTGTACCCTAAACCCTTTTTCGGGGACGTTATTCCGAGTTTGGACCACGTTTTCATTTCTGCATTTGCTTGCAGAAATGAAAACCCTCCAACAGTTCTATAGTGTTATTTTTATTTATTCGTTAATTGTACACTACAGTCAGTATCATTTCTACATATTTCTGTGGAGGTCTTTACGGTTTACTCAGAAGAAAACCCGTTTCCATGTAAGTCACCCCCTAGTTTACTCAACCCTCATTCAAGTCAACCCCCCTATATTTCATTCCTCTTTTAATCCAAACCTTGTAACATGTTACGTTGGGTTGATTTGGGGTCGAGTTGAAGAATGGTTGAATTACACGCACACAAAGAAACAGACTGTCCCACTGGTTTCTTAAATATCTATTTTCATCTATCATTTTCAGGAGAACCCCGTCAAAGTGACAGCTTTGGCTCTGCCCTGACAAAAAAAGGGGAAATATGACCCCATTCCGTCACCTCATAATCTTTACACTATTAACCAAAATCCCCCACAATTTTCACATAAACCTTAATTATTTGCTGTTTTGTAGAAGTTACTACCATCCAAGTTATAAATTCAAAGAGGTCATTCGTGGCATTTTCTCCGCACACCTAACCTATCACAATCAATATAACACCCATTTTTCAAAACACTAATGTATAGTATAGTATCTAACACAACCAGCAGTGTTAGATATCTTGTTATCCTGTCAAAAACACAAGTCTCACAAAACACTTCTAATTTGTTTCGTCGCGCTTATCAATTTCAAATTAAAAAGGATAGGGATCCTTTCATTCAGTCGGATTCAAATATTTTCCCTTTTGAGCTTAGTGGAATGAGAATCTCCACTTTCCAGTTATTGAATTTCCTTCCGATTCAATCAGTCTCCGAGACAAGAGCTATGAATCGTTTCATGGTTTTCAAAATTCAAATTTCTCCCTTTTCCCTAAACAGGGCCCAATATCAAACAAAATGAATTGCTATTTTACTTTTCAGGGCTGCCGCCGTTTTAAGACAGTAATATGGGTAGTTTACTGCCAGATTTGTTCAACCCACAAGAAGAAATCGAAGATCTATTGTCCCTGCTGGTATTATCGTTGAATATAGATAATAGATCTGGTGGGGGAAAATGTTTGCTTTGTTAATTTTAGGTTGCGGCATTTTGTTAGAGGCAGTGCCAATCAAACATTGTAGGGAGGATATGTTTTTTTTTTCATTTTTTAACGAAGTAACAAAAAAGGTATTTTTTAAAACCTACATGGAAGAGGAGGGGGTGTGTTTTTATTCAACTTTCTAGATGAAGATACAAAAGTTGCATCTCCAAAATCCAGGAGAGGAAAGTTCCCCCTCCTAATTACCCCCTTGGGTTCAATATATTCTTTCATGAATATGCAATGTCGAAATGAATTGATGATAAAATCTAAAAACTGAATGAATTCAGAAAAAATAACTGCAGGGCCGTATCCAGGGGAGGGGTTACTTGGTCTGACCCTCCCCACCAAAATTTTCGTCCGACCCGTACAAAAGTAACAAGCTAATTTTTGTTGTTTTTGCAGTGTTTTTTGTACCCCCTCCCCCGAACAAAATCCTGGATACGGTCCAGATCCTGAAACTAGCCCACATGGTACTACGTTTATATGTTGTGGATTTGATTAATTACACATTCAAGTTGTGAAACCGAAAACAGATTTATTAGTACAAGAACCACGTCCCCTCGATGCCTAGAAAGTCTAAACAAAGTCAATAATGAACTACCTAATGAAATATCATAAAGTACAAAGTCTCGCGACTTCTAACCTTGGAAACTAAGCAACTTTATTGGAATCTTTACACGAAACAATTAAATGCAACGTTTTTGAGAGCTCTACATAAAAAAAATTACTAGCTATTTTAAATAGGGAAGTCATAAAAATACAACTGTTATCCAACTTGGCAAGGATGTACTTAATACATGACTCAATTCTTTTCTGCTGCACGCTCCTTAAACCAAAAATACTAAACTGTATGGGGGATATCGCCTGGGCTACAGAGTCTTTTTTAGAATAGAGAAAAAACTGCTTTTGCCACCAGATGTTTTATAGATTTGATATGAAAAGCTTAAAAAATGGATTTATTTGATGAAAATAACAACAATTCTGAAAAATAAAACTGGAAAACTGAGCAATTACGCCTAATCCACAAAGGCGTTAAGAATGACGATACAATGCAGCTATGAAACAGATTGACCTAGGCCGTACTCCAGGGGGGAGGGTTACCATATTTGTATTTAAAAAATATCCGACTCGTAAAAACGTAACAAAAATATATAAACAAATTGTTCCTCCCTGAAAAAAATTCTGGATACGCCCTTGAACCTATCCCAATTGTAGAGCACCAGCAACTCCTAAACACAATAGAAAAAGCCAAAGCCAAAGACATAGTCGTATACACCAACCACACATACTACAAGTACATAGACTCAATGTGTCGTAGGGTTCGGAGAAAATGTTCCGGTAATTTTCCGGGGGCTAGGTTTCCTGGGAAAATTTTGCACTGGGGGAATTTTCCAGAATTCCTATCCAAAATTCTTTTTATTTGTCTTAATTTGTCTTTGCCAAATAATTTTAACATGTGGAGACGTTCCGGGGAAAATTTTCAGCGGGATTACAACTGTGGACGATTTCTATGGGCGAGGATTTCCGTGGGAGAAAGTTTCCATGTTGGAAGCATCCACGGGAGCAGCTTTCCACTGGGGATGAGGGAATTTCCAGGATTTTTTTTTTCTCTGAGGGGATTTCCGATATGATTTTAAAAACGATCAGAAATTGGTCTCTTTCAAACGATAGGGGAGCTTTTCAATTAAGAGCAAGTTTAGGGTCAAGGGTAGGGCCCGGCAGTCACGAGTGATTACAAAACTAATTCTTGTGGCCAAAGACAAATACCATAGGCAGAAATAAAAATTCAATCTTTATTTAAACAGAAGCAAATAATAAATTTTATTTGTATTATTTGCCGCAAAAATACACAATTTTTCCCACGTGTTTTGCAATTGACGAAGATCATGACAAAATGAGGAGGGGGAGGGGGCAAATTCAAACTAATTTGCAAGTGGTCATGATCTCGACTATGCAAGATCCTTTTGGTGTTCTCCCTTAATCATACTGTCAACACGATATGACCTGTTACCATTATTCTCTCCTCTCTCCTTCTCAACTTCTGTCACATAAATTATTAACAAAATACAAACATTAGCCCCAAAGATCTATATCATAAATTAATTCCACAGTTACATAGACACCCATATCCGAGTCCAATTAAAAAAGAAAAAAAAGTATACCCAAATCATACCGCGATAAATCAGTCCGAATCACATGCCAAAAATTAGACTACGACCGGCTCCAGGGATATAATCCATATGACTCAAACATACTTCACCTTATAACCTTATTTGGTTAAATTAAACTAATCCTTTTATGTCATATCATAAGCAAAAAAGAAAGAAGAAGACGAATGCATAAAAAAAAATGTTTAATGATTCCTTATTTTATATGACAGATAAATGAAAAACTTGGATTTCATATAAGGATTTAAGTAAAGAACGAATATGGCGCGCCCATCCCAGTTATAAGACATGTCATACCTGTGTTTTGTATGAGGGGTTAGCCACTTCCAAAAACATGCACAAGATAGAGCCTGCTGCACGTGTGCCACTCGGCATTCGAACATGCACTTCGGGTGGCGGAAAGAGGTCAATTCCTCAGTTATGTGTTACAAACAAGGGTGTAGCCAGGATTTTTGTGGAGGGGGGGGGGGAGGGAACAAAAAAACTTTTAAAAACACATCAGAAATTTGTTTAAATTTTACAAGTCGGGCAAAAATTTCGGGGGTTTAAATACCGTAAAAAGGATACGCCTTTGGTTACCAAATAAGTGGAATAAACAGGTTATCCTTTCCCAAACCTTTCGGTGGGGAGGGAGATCTCTTTTAAATAGGTATAAAAAGCCACAGAATTGACAGATTGCATTTCAAAAATCTTACATCGAAGCCGGTAATGCGAATTTGAGATTTTTTCCATCTCGGCCAGGTCTTTGTAGCTTCATTTTCCATTGGCCTTGCGTACTAAATGATATTTTTTGAGGTTTCTATGACAAAACCTAAAAGAAACACCGCCAGACAACTGACGGGGGAGGTGTACACGGAGTTAGAAATTCACAATGATTAAATGTGATGCTAATAAATTAAAATGTTTTAAATGTTTAAATAGATACTAATTTCTCAAAAAAATGAAAACAACTTGGTTATAAATCCAAGGCCAATGAGAGGGCAAGGGAAAACACAAAGGGGGTTAAGCCTCGGTACAAAGTTTTTTAGTCTGCTTTTACTCATGTAAAACTATTCCCGAAACCTAGCGGTGTAATAGTTCCAAAGAAATACAAAACCCATCCACCAAATTATTCATAAGCAATTCATGCACACGAATCAGCATATACTTACAACGAGGGTGTAACGTTAAACAAAAAAAGAGATTATGTTGATTTCTGAAATTGCGGTCCACGTAATTAAGTTGGCAGACAGGTTTTTACACTCGAGAAACAGAGAAAATATCGCATTATATCGAAATTTAGATCATGTTCTTCCAAATCTAAATTACTATAAAATGAGTTGACTTTATTTTTGACTACAAAAGGAAACGACCACTCAGACTCAACCAAATTAATGGTCTATACAATTGGCGCTTGAAAAGTCCAAATCTTGCTTATACTACATCAAGGCCGTGCCCAGGATTTTTTTTAGAAGGGGGGACATGCGCTCATAGCTCGGAGAATGACTTCCTTTTCTAGCCATAACATAACAAAAAAACTTCATGGTATATGCAAGTTCTTCATATTTTGGGGGCAGTGGTTTAAGCCCGCTATCCCTCCCCCCCCCCCTCCCCAGATTGGTTCTTTCGATTGGTGCTTGTATGATATAGCGCCGACCAAAAATTTTTCATCTAAGTAGAACATGCTTCTCTGACGCTCAATCCTAATGAAAAATCATAAAATATGATGAAAATATAATACCTAACCTAACCAAGCTTGATTTTAATTCAAAAATCAAATGATATTCATTTTTTTATACAATCCTGAAAAAGGTTCATGCCAGATTTGCATAAGCAAGACAGATAGTCTGAGCGAGAGGTAAAGCTGGCATAAGCCTTTTCCAGGATTATATCTTAGGTCGGCCCTAAATCATACAAGTAAAATAAACTTCATGGTATATGCAAGTTCTTCATATTTTAGGGGGACTGGTTTAAATCCACCAGTCCCTCCCCAGGTAAGTTCTTTCGACATGGGAGGTACTAAGTTTACATAAACATTTTCTCATAGAGCAGACAGGGCCGTCTTATCGACAAATTATCCACCTACTTGTTTTACATCTGAACTTCTAGTATAACTTTTAGAGAAGAGAATAAAAATCTAATGAATAAAAACCCTAAAATTCAAGACTGGCATTTTACGGATTACCACTGTAAGGACTCTGATTTTTACGACAGATGTGCAAATTGTCCATATTTTATGGGAATTTGAAAATTTTTAAGGGACAGGGGATTAGAGCTCCAAAAGGTCTTAAGTCTAAGTGCCGAAACATTCATGACTTTCCATGGGAGACAGAAGGGTAAAGGTTTCTTGACAAACCTAGTGATTGTTTTTCACGTGTATGCAGTAGCCTATTACGTTATACGTATATGCATATATGTATATATTACGTATATGCATATATTACGTATATGCAATTATTATTAGTTACAGAAGTGCAGTTTTGTTCATCCCAAAAGAAAATTTTATGTCGAATTCAAATGTTTATATAAAATATTCTCAAAGTTTATAATTGCCTGTCTTCATCAACACTGTAATCAATGTTTACTTTTCTTTATGTTTTGGTTTTAAAGAAAAAAAAATTAATATATTCTCAAAACAACAATTTCTAGGTCAGGCCGTATCCGGGGGGGGGGGGGGTTACCGGGTTAGAGCACTTCCCCTGACAGTTCGACGACCCATAAAAAAATAAATGATGCGTTTTGTAATCAGCTTTTTTTATGTAAACCGCCCCCCCAACAAAATCCTGGTAAGTTCTTGCTTCTAGGCCATGTTTATTCTTTATATTAACTAAACGAAAAAAATTGAATACAAGGGAAGTGATACTAAACACAAACGATCAGAAACAATGCATTTAGGGCCCCCTAATTCAACTATTCGATTTTTACACTAATGTTTGTATAGTGTTTTCCTTAAAGCATTTGAGTACAAAAGTCCCCTGAACGACCTTTCTCCTTTATCTAAAGTAAGCAAATGTTCTTATGCTAATACCTTTTGATTAATGAATTTAAATTTAATAAAATCCGCGCATTCGAAATCAAATTAAGATGAAGATTTCTTGGACATCTTATATATATATATATATATGTATAAATATGTATAATATATATTATATATGTATATATATATATATATATATATATATATATATATATATATATATATATATATATATATATATATATATATATATATATATATATATATATATATATATATATGTGTGTATTGCCGAAGATTGTTCTTTTCGGCCAACCATCTAGGGCTAAACGGAAAGCAGGTCGTCCCCGTCTGGGGTGGGAGGACGTCATAAAGAAAGATTTAAAGGAAATGGGAACTTCGTGGGCGAGTGTAAAAAGGGAGGCTTTGAATAGATTGGGGTGATATATAGATTGGGGTGATATATATATATATATATATATATATATATATATATATATATATATATATATATATATATATATATATATATATATATATATATTGCTTTCAAAATTCCGCAAGGGGTTATTCTTTACTTACCGTCCATTTTGATTTCTCTAATTATAACAACTAAAATTAGCCAATATCAATTTTCTTTTTCACCCTTCAGGTTTATTTGTCTGCCTTTGTTGAACGGTGACCGGTTTTATAAATTCAGCTTCGGTAAGGTTTGAAAAACATAAACAATGGTTGAAGGCCCAGAGTGAAAAAAGTGTGAACTTGGGTTTTCATGAGTCACAAGTAGGCTACATAAAACCCACACAAGTTAAGAATATAACAGTGTGGAAATATTTCAGGAGAAAAAAGGACGTGAACTGCTGTGGCTTAATGGAAATAAAAAAGCCAAGGCCGATACGTAAACCCGGCCCCGTGAAACCATTATTCTTAATGCATTAACACTTTTGCTGAAAGTTCAAAAAGTCCAGCATAAGAGCTAACATACTTTCACCCTCGTTTGTTTGGTCTAGGTCTAAATTCAGTACATTGCGAAACAAGCCAGTTTCCAGAAAATGAAGGAGATAAAAAGGATCCCTTTAAACAATTCCTGCACAGTCAACAATTCGAAACCACGAGAACCTTTGGGCAAATAAGGTTAAATGCAACAGATAAGAGGATCAAAGAGTATTTGCTTCCCGAGGACATTCCAGGTCAAACTTTGGAGAAGGATCCCCCTTTAACGATTATTGACAATAACTAAGAGAAATGAAACTAATTACCCACAAGTTCACTCTAGTCTCTTATCCATTGACTTATCGAAAGAATCCTATATGTGATAAGGTGCACTAAATCCTTTTAAGTATTTACTGATCAAGAATTATAAATGACTGGTAAATCAATTCCATTGAATTAAACAAATGACGGAGGACTTCAACCTTCTATTGAAAGAGAGTTTATTCGGATTGTTAAGTACGTTTATCTTTAAAATTATTACAAAATGCTTAAATTCATACAGCTACTTTGCGCCACAAGGGATGCCGGCTTCACCGCCAACAGTCTAATTCAACACAGTTATAAGATTATTGCGCCTAATCACAGTCTTTTTAACTTGTTTTCCTCAACTCATTGACTTTTATTTGCAGCTTACCGTTTTTTTTTCTGTCAAAATTACAAGACTTGACAGTGAAGCGGTAGAACCCTAAAAAGCCGAAAATAATAAATATAAAGTATTTTAGAAAAAAAAAAACTAGTTTTCAAAAATGGAACCGATTGGGCTGAACATAACTTGCTCTTTTAACTCGTTTCTTTAACTCATCGACTTTTTTTATTTTTTCATTTATAACATAGATAAATTTGATATCCATGTTAAGTAAAGCGCAATCTGTTTTACGCCGTTCGTTTTCAATTATATTCGTAGATTATACTACTACTACTAACTACTCACAGCAGCACCAAGCCGCCCGAGGCCAACACAGCTACGCAGGCTCCTCATGCATCCCAATCTATTAAAAGCCTCCCTTTTTAAACCCTCACAGGAAGTTCCCATTTCCTTTAAATCTTTCTTTATGATGTCCTCCCACCCCAGACGAGGACGACCTGCTTTCCGTTTAGCCCTAGACGGTTGGCCGAAAAGGACAAGCTTCGGGAATCTGTCATCTTTCATACACACAACGTGCCCTAGCCACCTCAACTTTTCTTTCATTATAGCCCTAGAAAGCGGTATTGAACCAAATTTTTCGTACAGCCTACTGTTTGAAATACGGTCAGTCAGCCGGGTTCGTAAGTAATGTCTCTGGAAAACATCTAGCAAATTTTCATCCGCTTTTCGGAGCGCCATACTTCAGAGCCGTATTTGACTACTGTCATTACTGTAGCTTCTAATATTCTAATCTTGGGTTGCACACTTATCTTCCTATTCTTCCTTAACTTTTTTAACTGTGAAAAAACACCCTGAGTCTTGGCTTTTCTACTTTTAACATCTTCACTGCTCCCACCGTCTTTACTAATAATACTACCAAGGCAAGTGAAGCTGTGAACCTGATCAATCTTTTCATTACCCAACGTCATCTTTTCATCTTCACTTATTCCTAGCCTTAGTAACTTAGTCTTCTTAACATTAATTATCAAACCTATTTTAGCACCCTGAACTCGCAAAACCTCTAAAAGTTCATTCACTTTACTCAAACTTTCATCTAGGATACTTTAATCATCAGCATAGTCTAAGTCCAGGAGACTTTCCTCTACATTTGATTCCGTGGTCTCCCATTGCCTTTCCTGTGCTCCTTAAGACAAAGTCCATCAAAATAATCCATATAAAAGGGGATAGAACACAACTCTGCTTAACTCCTGATTTAATACAAAACCAGCTGCTAACCTCATTTCCTACTTTAACCGCAGCAGTGTTATTCTTGTTCATAGCACTAATCACTTTAATGAATTTGTCTGGTATATCATACAAGGATAAAACCTTTGTTAAAGCTCTTCTATCAACAGAATCGAACGCTTGCTCATAATCTATAAAACTGAGAACCAAAGGTGTTTGACAACTCGGGCACTTCTCAATTATTAACCTACAAGTGAAAATTTGGTCGACACATCCTCTACTTTTCCTAAACCGCACTGTTCTTCTGTTAAAACTTTATCTACAGCATCTCTCAGTCTAAAAAGTATCATATTACTAAGCAATTTCCTACCTACAGAGACCAGGCTAATGAACTTAGTAAGAAACTATATTTTAAATTTGACCCCTGAGAGAAAAGCAGAGCAACTTTAATTATAGTCATAACCGAATCTACTAGAAGAGGACGTTGGATCCCCATCCAAAAACCTGGACTTGGACGTCTAGACCTGGTGGAAAGCAAGATTGAATCTCCTCTTTTTGCTTCGTACCGGACCTGCCCTTTCCGGGGAAAAGCAGTTCCTTCATTTTTGTATTATGGCATACATAACTGGCTTCTCAGAAATAAATCGAACCTGTCGGCAACGAAGAGTTAGTTTACTTTATGATTCTTAGGGGTCTGAAGCCAATCAAGCCTCTTTCGCAGTCAGAGGGGGGATAAATTCTTGCCATAAGAGTATTTACCGGAAATGGTTGTTATATTTCAACAAAATTTGATGAGAAATGAATTGTTTTCTGCGTCGTGCTTTTCTGGATGCTGACCTGTTCCTACTTCTGCTTGAGAATGGGGATGCACAATTCCTTGTAATTATGACATCTATCAGAAGCTGTTGTTCGATCTCAACCAAAATTGATAAGAGGTAACAGCTAGTTGTGAATCTCGGCGGTCCAGGACTTAATTCTTGTCAGCAGCAAGTCTACCAGAAAGCGATGCCAGATTTGACCCAACTGCGCAGGAAGTGAGAGCTATGATCATAATTGTACGGAGCTATGCCTTATCAAATCTCTGTGGGAGGGGCGTTAGGAGTTTCAAGGTCGTTGGTCATCTAATAACAACTAAGGGGTCTAGCGAAACTCATTCAAGCAAATCAGGGCAAAAACTAAAATTGTTGTTTCGAGTAGACATGCGCAATTAGACCTCAGTGATGGAAGGACTACGTTCTAGCCATACACATCCATCAGAAGGGCTTAGTAGAACTCAAAGACGTTGGCAGGGATTAGCAACTAGGCTTTCAGCTTCCAGTCCGGATGTGTCGCTCTGTAACTATAAATCGCATTTGCTGCAAAATATAGCCAGTTATCTCATAGTTACATATTTGGCGACGCTTCAGCTTTGGATTAAGTAGTTAAATTTTACAAAAGTTTTGACCAATAAACTTATTTTCTACACTAAAAGAAGGACAAAACCTCTTCTTTACTTCTTAAAGCCAGTTGTGCAGTAAAGGGTGACCTGGGCTTCCAACACCCCTTTAAAACACCAAACTTTGTAAAAATATTGGGGTTTTGTTAATTATTCAGAAAACACTCCAGGATTTTGATCTGTAGATATGTAAAAAACCGGTTTCATACATGGGTGACAGAATGCATTGGACTTATATAATTTGGGCTATATATTTGCACATTAGGGGGCGGGGGAATAAAGTATGAAGTCAGAAAACAATTCATAATATACAGAATAACTGTAGCTAACAAATTTTGCATGCAGACCCGCTATACTTTACCCCCCCCCCCTCCCTAAAGTGCAAATATATAGCCCAGATTATATAGTTCAATGCATTCTGTCAACCGTCACTTGTCTTTGTGGCTACGAAACCGATTATCTCAGATCTTGCATTCAGATCAAGAACTTGGGTGTTGTGAATAATTAACAAGTACCAAATGTTGATAGAGATATGTACCGTTCAACTAAAAAATGGCTATGAAAACTTATTTAAATTTATTAATTCTATTTATTAAAAATTTAATAATTAATTCTATTTATTTAATTTATCCAAATTAATTTTCAGGTCAATCTAGCTTTCTAGGGCTATAATGAAAGAAGGGTTGAGATGGCTAGGGCACGTTAGAAGGACGACAGATTGCCGAAGATTGTATTTTTCGGCCAACCGTCGAGGGTTAAACAGAAAGCGGGTCGTCCTCGTCTAGGGTGGGAGGACGTCATTAAGAAAGATTTAAAGGAAATGGGAACTTCCTGGGGGGGGGGGTGTAAAAAGGGAGGCTTTGAATAAATTTGGATGAAGGAGGAGCGTGCGTAGTTGTGTTGGCCTCAGGCGACTTGGTGCTGCGGTGAGTTGTTAGTAGTAGTAGTAATTTTTAGTTGTTTGTAGCACATTACTCTGCATCCAAAATTAAAGCCTCTGTATCCTCCTGAATTCATTTTCATTTATATAGGCTACAATATGCTAGTTTTCTTTAAATAGACTTCTTTTTTGTGTTGTTTATTGGGTTAGCTAGAAACATTTGCTGCATTCATCAAATGCGAGGAAATAATTACCATATGCTGTCCCTCGGGTGAAATAACCAGTTTGCCCTTTTGTGACGTCAGAAAAGGGGGAACATGAAGACAGGAACGAAATTCTAAGTAGACTTGGTTACAGAAAGGAAAAGCGATGGGGAAGAAACTATAGGTTTGTGTTATAATATTATCCATTTTAACGGTTGCTGAAATTTGGTAGAGAAAAAGTTAACAGCTTTATAATATATGTTAACAAGTTAAGATTGATAGATACAAAAAAACTTGGATTTGTCTTTTCTCCACTAACCGAAAGATTATTCCAATAAAATATTGATTTATCATTTTTTTGTGGTACTAAATTTCACGAACATATTAAATAGGTATCCCAAATTGCATATTAAAATCCTCTCCAAATTACACTGTCCAGTGACCAACTTTGTGTTACAAAAATGAAGCTTTCATAAATAATTGCAGCAAAAAAAATAAAAGGAATATTTATATAATAATAAATTAAGAATGAAGCAATGATAAAGAAATATAAGGAAAGGGGGTACTTTCCCATTATATGGGCATTTCTAAAAAGTCAAGTCTGGTTAATGCTAATGAAATAAAATAAAACAGGATGAATATACAATAGTTTATAAACAAATTTGGGCTATACATTTGCACATTAGGGGGGTGGAGTGGTGGTAAAGCATAGCATATATTAAATACGTAACCTAACCGAGGTACCTCCCCCCCCCTGAACCCCAAAAAACAGTTTAATATCGTATACGCAATGAAAGCCACGCTATCATTGTCTACTCAAAAGCGGTCAACACGTCAAGAAAGGTTTTATCATTGCCTACTCTACAGCGGTTAACCCTAGAGGCCCATTTAATGGGAAAATATCGGAAAGGGTTTTCACACCATTGCTGTCCTGGTTTAGAAGGTTTTAAAGAATGTGTAAAATTTATCTTAATTCCGAAAAAAACCTAATATAGCTCAAAATCCTACTAAAATCATTGAAATTTTGCTACAAAGCCTAGAGTCGAGAAAAGAAGATTCAAATAAATCCACTGATTTTTTGCCAAAGTTAAAAAACAGCTATAATATTGTCTTCTACGCAATCTACTTAGTCTTAGAAATAGAGGAGCACAGATGCAGTTTAAAAGCCCTATCTCGAACATCATTTAGTCACTGGTTTCCTTCCTGAATATAAAAAGGCCACCTTACAATACTGAATATTTTTGTTGCATATTAAGTTGAAGTGAATTAATAATGGACTTATCAGAAACCGGTCTATAGCTTAATTTAAAGCACAGAGTTTTTTTGTTTTTTTTACTTAAACATTCCCCTTCTAGGACACTGACTTCATGAACTTGGAAAGTTTCAACGGTGTATGGAACTTTGAGAAATAGATACTAATGTACAACTGAGGCTCTTCCGAAGGAAGCATATCATTGGCAGTTTTGGCCTCTCTTGTGTCCAGGGCGAAATTTTGAACAGCGTCCCCTTTCCCTGTCTCCCACAAATTTTTCTGGCCAAAGTTTAATAAAATTTTCATTTATAAACAAAATTATTTTCAATTTATTAATTAACTAACAATATATCATTTAATTATTCTTAATTGATTATTTCAATTATTGCTTTATTTTAATAGAAATAAAACTTGAAAAATTACAAAAATGGTTATAGTCGTTATTATTTATTTGAAATTTTACAGCCCAAAAATATCTACACTCGGGGCAAGTACACCCTCAGTCCTTCCCCTAAAACACCTCTGAAAAATGTCAAGAAAACCATTTTTACTTTATAATATCCAAAAAAATTGCATTTGACAGATTTTGAATTTTTCTTTCACTATTTATTACCCCCCCCCCTTAATGTTCAAATATATAGGTACCCATACTCCACATTATATATTTCCCATGTGGTTTTCCGTTTCTTGATTTCATCAGTGTTCAATTTACGGGCATTAAGTTGAAACAAAAGTGACGCATGGCAAAATGCATGGAAAATATATAATTTTGGTTGCATATTTGCACCTTAGGGGGTTGGGATGGGGGAGTAAAGTATAGTGGAATAAAACTAAACATTATAAGTTCACACGGATCTTCAACAGGAATAGTTGATTGAAAAAATTATTTTACATGAATATTGTTTATCAGTACTTGTCAATTAGCTTATAAAACTAAGAGAGGAACGGAAATGATAAATGAAAAATAAAATAAAAAAGGTGTCAATTAGCTGGAACGCACGCGATACATTATACGGAAGATACTTAAGAAACTAGTCAAACGGGTTTCTTTCAATAGAGAATTGGATTGCAAACCGTGGTTTGTCATTGCGTTTACAATATTTAAACTTTTGTCTTTTGGGGTTTAGCGGGGAAAAGGTACAGAGGTTAGGTTACGTATTTAATATATGATATTATTTACCTCCCCCCAACCCCCTAATGTGCAAATATATAGCCCAAATTTGCTTTTAAACTATTATTTTTGATCATATTTTGTTTCTTTCCATTAGCATTAATCAAACTTGACTTCTTGCGTGGGTTCCAGCTAATTGACAAGTGCCTGTTTATCTACCATAGATAACTGGTCATCAAAACAGTGACTTCAAATTACCTTTCATTCTAGTCTTTATCAAGTCATTTAAATTTAAAATACAGATCTGTCCAAATAATCGACCCGTCATTAGATTTCGTCCGGTGTTCCGTCATATATGGGACTTGCAGTGTGCAAGCTTGCTGCAGACTTCTTGACTTAAAAATGGATTAACTCCCTTTCAGTGATTTAACTAAGCCAAGTTCATAATAGCTTTCTAATTCAATGAATTGGATACATTCTAACTATCCAACTAAGCTCCTCAAGTCTACTAGTTTACATATACCTCGATGCCAAATTAAAGTAAATTCCGTTTTAAAAGTTGATCTCGTTTTGACTAAAAACAAGGACAAACGAGCATTTTCGACATGAATAGGTGATAAAAACATTATTCGACAGGAATAGTGTTTATCTAATATGGATAACTGAGCCGAGGGGCAGACTTCCCGCCACCGGGTGTACGTCTCGGAATGCCACGTGTGCCACGCTTGGCACGTGCCATCTGGTGTATATGATTTTCTTACAGAGGTCAACTCCTCGAATTTATCATTCTTTGACTTCGAATAGCCTTTTACTCTAGTCCTCAATGATTTCAACTTAAAATGGAGGTTTTATCATTAAATGAATGTATTATCTGTTCAAATAATCAATTCGTAATTAAATTTAGTCCGGTATTACTAACAAGTCACTTTTGCCAGATTTGGGACTTGCAGGGTGCACGTTTGCTACACGCTTCTTGACTTAAAAGTAGCTTAACTCCCTATTAGATTACTGGTTTCAAAAGGCAACACACCTTTAAACTCATGAATTATTTATATAAAGCAGATTCGCCGTAAATTTCATAATACGGCACGGTTAGAAGACATTAAGTCGCGTTCACATGCAGGTCCAGCAAAACTTCCAACCCAAACATATTTTTCTTGCCAAGCACTTGCTGAGGCATGGAAGTAGGAGGCTTACCGAGATGGAACACCCCATCCCTGAAATTTTATCCGACTTGTAAGAACATAACAAACTATACATAAGCAAATTTTTCATACATGATACGTTTTAGACTTAGAGATGCTGTAGATAAAGTTTTAAGCTCCCTCGAATAAAATCCTGGATATACCCTTGCCTATACCCATACCCTATAATCCTGGACATACTTTAAGCGCAAGATGATAAACATGATTTGTAGATTAGTAGAATACAATAGAATTGGTCTTGATTGGTAGAATTTTGGAATCCTATACAGAGTCCTAGACTCTAGAACTGGATGCGGTACTTGTGTATTATACGTCACTGACTGAAGTTTACGCAGTGTAAAACTCGAGAGCAAACCGGTTTCTTTGTTAGTTTCTTTCAGCTTAGCGTGAGACAAGACAAAGACAAGTGACAGAATAGACGTGAAATTATATACTTTGGGCTATATATTTGCACATTAGGGGGGGGGGGGGAGTATTGGGACAGTTTGAAGTTCGAAAATAATTTTTACTTCATAATATGCAGAATAACTGCACCTTACCGGATTACATACAGACCCACTATATTTGACCCCCTAATGTGTAAATATATAGCCCAAACTTGTTTTTAAAGTAACGAAGAAACCGGTTTGCTCTCGAGTTTTACACAGCGTAAACTTGAGTGAGTGGTGTATAATACACAAGTACCACGAATGCTTTGCTGCGATGTATTTTAGCCAAGCGCCGAATTTCATAGCCTATGTCAACAAGAGCTGCCTAGAGATTCCGGTCAGGACAAACACGTGTCTAGACATATAACTCTGACTAGACACGCATGTGAACGTCGCTTTAATCTACATATAAACTTCCAGCTAGCTGTATTAAGTATTGCATTGGAATGAAAATAATACAACCGAAATATTACTCTGTATAAGTAGGTTGAATTGCTAGTCCTTTTTCTATGGATGTTTCAGATAGTGCAAATGACAATGAGATTCTAAATTTCGTAATTAAGAACTGTTAAAACGTAACCCGTTTTTTGTAAACATATCTTTGAGGGCACACAAAGAAGACAGCCATCCCTAGGAAAGATTAATTGTTTTATAGAAATATAACTTTATATTACACAAATAAATGCACATCATTTCTGGCGAAAACCCTTTTTGTTACCATTACTGCCCCCGAAAAAATTGGCTTCCTAAATTAAGGGCTCAATAGTACGCAGGGGCGAATCTCCAGCATTTCTACTGGAGGGAAGAGGACAAGAGGGGTTCATATCAGAATAGTCAAGGGGAATGGGCTGCATAATATTTTTCCTGATAATACGTAAATATCTAAAAAACAATAGGAGACAACAGATAGGAAAAAAAGTTATTTTTATCCATATCAACCATACATACTCTACTACTACATACATACTCAACCCAAATACAATACTGAAATAGCGAAACAGTTTTCTTGTGCCTTATTTGGGCAGAAGCTCTATTTTGCATGGTTTCACTTTTATAGAATGAAGATTATTAAAGGTCAGTGCCCTCTGAGGGGAGAAGAGTAGAGGTAGACACTTAAAACAATCTTCTCTGATCATTTAAGGCTCTGGATCCACTCCTGAAAATTTCACTAACCTAACTCAACTAGGCTACTTTCCAAGATAGGAAACTACTTCTACTACTGCTAACAACTCACTGCAGCACCAAGCCGCCTGGGGCCAACACAGCTACGCATGCTCCTCCTCCATCCTAATCTATTCAAAGCCTCTCTTTTTACATTCGCCCATGAAGTTCCCATTTCCTTTAAATCTTTCTTTATAACATCCTCCCACCCCAGACGAGGACGACCTGCTTTCCGTTTAGCCCTAGACGGTTGGCCGAAAATCTCCTAAATTAGAATTTGGACCAAACAAGAGGATCTCTTGTTCCCTTTTTTTACTAACCCGAATGGCAAATGTAGGATTCAAGATCTAATAAAACGGTAACAAGTATCTAATTGGCGGTCCCAATAATTTGATTTGTAATCAGTGAAAACTAAAAACCACTGTGAAATGGCAAAAAGTGATAGGCTAGCATTGGAAGATCCAAGACAAGTGTTTTTCTCATTTCTTGATTGACCTACTACTGTATTTGTTGATCAATAAATTAGGGTTGTCAGTTAAAAGAAATTTGATAAAACTTTCATCCTCAAAGGGCAACCTCGAATAAGGGCGTGGGCATAATTTACTGAGGGTAGATAAGGCAAAAGGTTACTTGTTTAGTATCCGGGCAACACGCGATAACTTAAGTTTCGTTAATGCTAATGAAATAAAACAAAGTATGATAAAAATATAATAGTTTAGAAACAAATTTGGGCTAAATATTTGTACATTAGGGGGTGGGGTACAAATTTATTAAAAAAAAAGGGTGAAAAACAGAAAAAAACAAGGAATAAGGGCACAAGAAAAATCATAGGGGGTTCGGGGTCCCCCCCTGGATCCGCCAGTGATAACCCTCGTCTTCAAGAAGAAGTATCCGTAAAAAAAGGCCACCAAAAAGGATGAGGAATGGCTTACCTTGATACTATCATAGCAGGCAGTGACTCGTCCATTTTGAACTTCAACATGAGCTGGTGGATGTGCAAACTTGCATTCCGTATCAGGTCGTGTGCACTTATTCCTCTGAAATTCTCTACACACTTCCAGTTGAAGCCATCGGGAATCTTTCACGTTAAGCATATTATTAAGATTAGCGTTAACAACGGCAAGTGCCGAGTTAGCAGCAGAAGTATCAATAACACTTAAGGGATCCAGTTTGGCTTTGTGTGAAGAATAAATAAAGCTTGACTTAAAATATTATCACTGAAAGCGTTAGTCACACTTGCATACAAAGCAAACGGTTAGTCTTCAGTTTCCTCACTGACGGGAACAGTTTTTTCTTTAATGTCTGCTCTGGATTGCAACGCGAGCGCAAGAGTAATAAAGCCTTCTGGGCGTTTAGGTGGCGCTTTTGGAATTTAAACAAACCAGGGGATACTAAGGTGCACTATGTTTCCGCGCCTGGTATACAAAAGTAAACTTCTAAAAAGCCCCTTAGAAAAGCGATGGTGTCACAGGCCAAGGCTGGTTTTTCCTATGGAAGAGATGGATCATTAACCGCCAAACCTATGAAACAAATATAGGGGTAGGAGTGTACATAAAATACCTAAGTCACAAAAAGAACTACTTTCAACAAGTTTCGTCACTAGCCAGCATTTAACTCTAACATGTATGCAGAGGTGAGTTCCAGACCCACCCCCCTAAAATGCCAAAATATTTATAATTCGTAAGATATTTCTATATTTTTGTTGATATAAACTATCTGTTTTTCGCAGTTTTTTTCCAAATTCTATTACCACTTTCCTGGAATACAATCCGTGCATATTTGCCTGATATAATTATACCGTTTTAATAATGACAAAGAACTATTGACAATAACAAATTATTGGGTTACCATCAAGGATGGCATTCTACGAAAGACGATTTTGAATGCACCCCTACCCATAAGTACCAACCCAAGAGGTCGAGATCCTTGAGGCCAGCCTGGAAATCCCAATATTGGATTACTATTCTCTTTTTTACTAGCATTTTTCATATAATTCACCGTGACTTCTGTTGTTCTTTTCCCTATAGGCCTACTTTACATACCATATTATACAATTGTTTAATCTCTTCGAATAAATTAGAATAAGCACTTATTTGACTTAAAATATAATAGTTGAAAATTGCTGCATGGCAAAAAACAGTGCTGCTCTTAATTGTGATAATATTTACTTATTTAAATTTTGACTTGATTATACATTTTAATTTGCGTTTATTTTAGGAAAAGAGTTTGTATCCGGACAGTTTGAATCAATTTGGGTTCAAGGTTGTTAATTTTACGGTGAATTTATTCACTTATAATAATTTCTATTCGCTACAAGCTTGGCTTATTTTATAATTTTATTTCTGATCTTTCAAGGTTTTATTATAGCTCCTTTTACAGAATTGCATTCCTAAAAAAAACTTTGATTAATATAAAATAAGAACTAATAACAGTACTGGTTCATTATGCGGGCCCCACGAAGAAGTCAAATTTGGTTAATGCTAAAGAAATAAAATAGGATGAATATATAATAGCTTAGAAACAAATTCGGGCTATGTATTTGCACATTAGGGGGGGGGGGGCATAAAGCATAGCATATATTAAATACCTAACCTAGGTACCTTCTTCCCCTAAACCCCCCAAAAAATCATTTAAATATTGTAACTCATTGAGAAACATCGCCATGCAATCATTTATCTATAGCGGTCTCGGTAAATTTTTACCAAATCATATTATTGAGTTACGAATAAAGTGAATATACCACTCGATGCCTTTTTTATGCTCTTTCACAATATAATAATATTTTTTTCGGAAATGAATTTTACCCCCACCCCTATATATACCAATTCAGGGTATATATTTGCACATTAGAGGGTGGGGGTAAAGTTTAAACTTACCTCCCATTTACATCAGAAATAGAATTTGCCCCCACCCCCCCTAATGTGCAAATATGTACCCTGAATTGGTATATATAGGGGTGGGGGTAAGATTCATTTCCGAAAAAGAGGATTATTATATTTGGAAAGAGCATAAAAAAGGGCACCGAGTGGTATATTCACTTTATTTGTAACTCAATAATAGGATTTGGTAAAAATTTACTGCGGTCCTTGCAAATAGCCCGTTTGACGAGTTTCTTGACTGGTTTCCTTGATACAGTTTATAGCGGTGGACCTGCATAATGCACCAGTACTCTAATAATATTATGCTACGCTTCTTTTTTTTTAATGATCAAATAAAAGAATCTTACTTAGAGAAATTATTGTGTTACTTGAATAAAACTGGTATCTTTAATGAAATCAAGTCTAAGAACAATACAAAGCAATGGAATAGGATAGTAATACCACCCATTAATAGGTTTAATCGTTAATAATAGGTTTAATCATTATACCCGTAATAGGTTTATACCCAATATACCCAATAATAGGTTTAATCATTAATAATAGGTCAAATGTTACATTTCTTAATCAATAGGTCATATGCACATTTACAATGAAGAAAATTATCAGCATTAAAATTTTTTAAAATCAGGTTGTCTTTTTGTAGGAAGATCGGCCCGTAGCAATCAAAACATATCGCCTATATTTTACAAATATTAAGCATAAATGTCGCATACACGATGTACACGGATAACAGTCAAGGACGTAATCAGGGGGCGGCGACTCGCATATAATAACACACAATTTGCGAAGTAATGTAAAACCGTAACGTGTCATTAAATCTGAGATTGAAAAAAATGTTTTTCGGTAGTTGTCTGCAATACGATAAACACGCGACAATTGTATTGAAGATCTTACAGACATTTTACCGGGCAATGCCTAGACGCTTTAAAACAAAGGGTTTCTAACTCCGGGAACTATATTTAAACTTTAATTTTTTGGGGTTTAGGGGGAATAAAAGGTACCTAGGTTGGGTTAGGTTACGTATTGAATATATGCTATGTTTTACCCCCATCCCCCTAACGTGCAAAAAATGCAGCCCAAATTTGTTTCTAAACTATTATATTTTCATCCTATTTTGTTTTATTTCATTAGCATTAACGAAACTTCATGGTACTTTCCCATTATATGGGAACTTCTAAAAAGTCAAGTTTGGTTAATGAAAATGTAATAAAACAAAATAGGATGAAAATATAATTGTTTAGAAACAAATTTGGGCTATATATTTGCACATTAGGGGTGAGTGGTAAAGCATTGCATATATTAAATCTGTAACCTAACCTAGGTACCTTTTTCTCCCCCTAAAATCCAAGAAACAACAGTTTAAATATCGTAAACGCATTGAAAACCACGTTAAGCATTTCATTACTGTATAACGGTGTCTTGAATTAACCCATCAAAAACGGGTTTTTCGTGACTGGTTTCCTTGTAAGTGTCCATATAATGGGAAAGAATCAACTTCACTTCTCGTGTGTTTACCGGATTCTAGACAAGTGCCTGTTTTTCTTTGGTTTTCCGTCGGCACAACAAATCAAAAGGGTTGTCCACTCTTTGCCACCTGATGAACCTACCGAGACACCACTTGATCCACTACGCGTGGCACAAACCCACAAGCCGTAGCGCTTGCCACCTACTCTGCTAGGATTCTGAAAGTGAGTAGTCCAAGGGAAAATTTTGTAGTTTGTCCCCTCCCTCTAAAGGCTTTTCAACATTGAGATTTTACTAATACTGAGATTTAGCTATCTCTAATCTGAGCCAATCAGAATTTTTCATAGATTATTTCAGGCAATCATATTGGCTGAAACTAGCGTTAGCTCAATCTCTATATCAGTAAAACTTTATGTAAATGGATCATAAGTAAAAGATGCTTTTAAAGGCAGGCTTCACTCTATATAGCGGTACTAGTGTAATATACGTCAATCACTCAAGTTTACACTATGTGAAACACGATAAAAAACTGGTTTCTTCCTTAGTTTAGCAACAAACTTGGGCTAAATATTTGCACATTAGGGGAGAGGGATAAATCATAACGGGTCTGCATGCAAAATGTGTTAGGTATAATTATTCTGCACTATATGAAGTAAGAATTGTTTTCTAACTTCAAACTGTCTAAATACTTTAACAACTCCCCCCCCCCTAATGTGCAAATATATAGATTTCCCATCTATTCTCTCACTTGTCTCATGCTAAGCTGAAAGAAACTAACGAAGAAACCGGTTTGTTCTTGATGTTTACACAACGTAAACGTGAGTAAGTGGTGTATAACACAGTATCTATATAGCCTATAAGACACCAATCAAGAAAACTAACTTTAAAAGTTTTCTTTTCTAACTTTAGTACATTCAACAAGCATATCATTATCATCTAAATCGATTTCCAAAAATATATTTGATGTTGTTTGGTTATGAATGCCAAAGTAGCACTATAGGCCTATATTTCCAAAATTTGTGCAGGAGTGCAATACAGCAGGAGTGTTATCAAAAAACAAAGTAATGATGTCAAAATATGCTTTTGAAATACACGTTTCCAAAAAAGGCTGCCTTCTTGATGATGGCACACAAAACGGCGCAACTAAACCCATGCATTTGAATAGGCTACTAACGACCAATTAATTTTTTTTGGGATTTTCTTGTAACAAAGTCGTATCTATTACATAATGAAGTTACTAAATTATTTACCTCATTTATAATGGTCAGCCTCTACACAAGACCCTATGGTCACCAGTTGTCAGTTGCTTATTCTGTGTTTTCAACTCAACTGGCAAACGGTCACACGGGAAGTTTGCTATAATGGCGATAGGCACGAATTGTGCACCAGTGACCCCTAACCAACAACTGGCAAACAAGATCGGGTCAAATGACTACTGGTAAGGGGTTACAGGTTACTAGTAAAAGGCAATCAATAACAGGGTTAGTATTTTGTTTCTGACTTCATTTTTCTTCGAAGCTTCACGGAGCATAAATCATACAGATACAAAGAGAGGGAGATACTTGGACCTCCCTCTCTGTGGTCCAAAAATGCAAGTCTAAATATATTTTTATCAAATAAAAATTCAAAGTCTGGTTTTTACCACTCTATTAAGTGTGCCAAAACCCGAAAAATGGAGGTTATGGCAAAGTATTAAAGACAGCAAATACCCAAATATTGGATAAACTGAAAATCTGTAATGACATTTAAATCATTAAACAACCCCCTAATTAGCCCCTTCCAAAAACACACCGACTACGACCTTGGTTTGAAAAAAATAAGAAGTCGAATTATCAGCTTCTTGTACCTTAGCTTTAGAAGCTTTAAGTCAATACTTGAACATTCCTAATACTAAAACCGAAGGCCGTATCTAGGACTTTTTTTAGGGGGAGGGGGGGGGTACACAAAAATGTTTATATCTATTTTTATTACTCTTTACGGGTCAGACAACCATTTCGGGGGGGGGGGGGGTTCAAACCCCCTATCCTCCCCCTGGGTACGGCCTTGCTAAAACCTACTTCCGTACTGGTGCGTTATATGGTCGCTTTTATATATTGTGCAAGGAAACCAGTCACGAAAAACCCGCCAGACGGGTTAAATGCAAGAGACCGCTGTAGAGAAATCCATGGCAAAGCGTGGTTTTCATTGCATTTACGATATTTAAACAATATTTACGATATTTTGTTTTTTGGGGTTTAGGGGGGGGGGGGTGAGGTACCTAGGTTAGGTTACGTATTTAGTATATGCTATGCTTTACCCACCCAACCCCCCTCCCCAACCACCACCATCCCCCCTAATGTGCAAATATATAGCCCAAATTTGTTTATTAACTATTATATATTCATCCTATTTTATTTCATTAGCATTAACCAAACTTGACTTTTTAGAAGTGGCCTTATAATGCACCAGTGCCCATACTTCCATACGAAAATGGACTAATACTAAGTATTATTTCTCTTTACATTTGCATTGTGCTACTACTCATATATTAGCTATTTCTAAGTCCGTCGTCAATTCTACTTTCACCAGATTATACCAAAACTCATGATAGCAGCAGCTGAACTTTTGAGATGTTCTGGAAGTGTTTTTCAAGGAAAAAGCACAATAAGTTACTTTAAGCTTCATCTCAGATGAATTTCAGAATTAAATTTGGGAAAAAATTACCTTGCTGAGAATTAAAATGAGCATTTTTAAGAACATTTGAAAGCACGCTGTAAAATTCCAGGGCGGCATTTTCAAAGACAAAGAATCGATTTCTATTAAAATCCTAAATTTATAATCTACAATCTTTACGTATAGTGTCGTCATGAATCTTTCTGGTAGCTAATCAAAAGGAAGCAGCAGAACTATACGCAAAACTTGATATAATAAAGATCGGATACTTTTCTAATATATGTACAACACGCGAGGCATTGCACAGCGAAGATGCTAAATAAACTAGTCAAACAGTTTTTTTAAAAGAAAATTTCCTATGCTGAGGATTCCAAACAGTAATTGCAGTGATTTATCACTGCGTTTACACTATTCAAACTTTTGTTTTTTGGGGTTTAGGGGGGAGGAGGAAAGGTACCTAGATTAGGTTAGGCGAGGTTAGGTATTTAATATATGTTATGCTTTACCCCTACCCCACCCCCTAATGTGCAAATATATAGCCCAATTTAGTTCATAAACTATTATATTTTCATCCTATTTCATTTCATTAGCATTAATCAAACTTCAATTCTCGTGCAGATGTTAGAACACCACCAAAGATCGTTCACAACAGATTTAGCTGATGGTCTAAAGTGTTCGTGTAAGGTTATTTAGAATGCCTGGACACAATCCATCCTCTGCAGGAGGAAAGGAGCTCCTTAATTACCAAGGAGCTCCTTAATTACCAAGAGAGCTCCTTAATTACCAAGGAGCTCCTTAATTCATGTTACCAAGAAACCTGGCAAAAAAGATCGCTGGATCTCATCGAGACTTCGTCAAAAGTAAGAGCTAGTGTCCTGGTTACGTATTTTGAGGATCCCAACCCAATACAACCTTTATGGGAGAGGAACCCCCTGATTCTTGTCATCTGGATATCAGCCAAAGCTTAGTGCTTTCCGCACTTCTGGTTGTGGCTCCAAACCTACCCAGATTACCAGATTTATACCTCTGTTTCACCAAAGGTACTTCTACTAAATCTTAATGTTTTTACGATTTATCGATAATCTCCTACAATTTTTCACGTCTCCGACGTGTTGACTGATATTCCCCACCACCACCCCCGAATAAATTATAGCACAGATGCCTATCCAAGCCTTCCAAATTTGATATGCTGGACGGCTCCAGCGACAGAAACATACTTCAGTAAAAATAATACGGAAAGCCTTATATCTCAAAGATTTCTTATTTGATAGCTATAATTGCCTTTCTTTATCACACAGAGAGTCAAATGTCATTCCATCTGAAAGATTTCAACAGCGGACTTATTAAAGTAATGTAATGACACAGACCAGATTGTTAGGTTTTTTATTGTTATGCACAATAAATTATTGTGCATAATTTATAACAATAAAATATTGTTATGCACAAAAGTTATTGTTCGGCACAATAAATTTCTGGCAAACATCACAGCTTAAAATAATATAAAAATAATAAAATAAAATAATAGGATAAACCACATAAGTTTAGCCATCTACAAGTATTTTCCATAATTAATCCAGAAATCATAATTATTTATTATTCCCCTTGAAATGCGTTGCAGTTTCTAAACAAATTTGCATTTCTGTACAGTGCATCCTAGGTTCATTTATTTTTTATTAACACAACATATAAGATACTTTATATTTTAATGTTTACAGTCTCTAGTCTTGAATAACAGAGTAGCCTACTGTTGATATCAATATACACAAAGATCTCCAGGTGGATGTGTGAAGCGTTATTCGGTTGCCCTGTCTGAACGATGTACTAAACTCGCTTTTTTTTCACAATTCGAGGTGACAGCGACAGCGTTGATATAGCATTAGTGTCTGTATCAACTATTTATAATTGAGTGTTTTAATAATAATTTAAAAATTATGACCATTAAAACCCCTTTTTACAAATAAAATATTCGTAATTTCTCACCTGCCTCGTTCTTCCTTCAATTTTGAGTAATAAAACATGCGAAATGCTACAATTTTTTTTCTCCAAAATGTGCGCTACCTGGATTAGGTTTAGAGGGGGGTTTCTCTGCAGACGCTTTTCCTTGTCTTTACGTATGGCTTTATTTCTCCTTTGTTTAGGAGCAAAAGAAGCGAAATTCGGGGGGGGGTCAACATTTTGTATATATATATATATATATATATATATATATATATATATATATACATGTGTGTGTGTATGGGTTTAGTCAGCGTTGCCAGTCAACTTTTTCAATTTAATCCAAGGTTTGATGATGATAGATTAGGTTAGATTTTTTTGGTTACGTTTGGTTTGTTTAGGTTAGGTTTTTAACCCATTTCTGATATTTATAACCAAATTTAACATAATGTAACCTAACCTAAACTACATATTCTTACCTAACTTTAACTTTTGACATCATAGTTGGATGTCTTAAAATATGTTTTCCTCGTGAACAAATAGTATACCTTTTATTAACTTAGAGTCACAAACTGGAAACATCGCCTAAGAAAATATCTCGGAAAAAAGTGGATTCATCAAAACACACTTATTTGCAAAGTGATATTTAGCAATTGGCTCAAACTTTTTCAAATGAATATATTCGGAATAAGTGTCAAAAGGAAAAATATTTTGAAAAACAAACTCGAAACTAAAAAAAAAACTTATTATTAAGAACACGAAAAAGAAGAGGAAACGCAATAAGGAAGATCAAATACCACTGGATAAAGGAAAGAAAAGAAGAAGAATTTAAAACATGACTGAGAAAATAATTTTGTGTCTTTTCAATATTTTATTCTATTTTTGATAAAAAAAAAAAAAAGAATTTTGGTGTTTTAGCCAAATTTCAAAACTTGAAACCCTACAGGTGAACACTTCCCAAAACTAGAGCGGTAAACATCATATTTCTTTCATTTTGAAACAAAATGAGTTAACGACGGGAATTGCATTTTACACCCTTTTTAAGTAAAAAAAACAATGCATGTACATTTTTTACCATTTTTTTACCTAAAAAGGCGTTGGGGGGAGGGGGGAGGGTGTTCGATCTCTAAGTGTCAGGGAAGAGCCTGATTGCACAATAATTTAGTCTTATAAAGCGAATATTGAAAATAAAGGTCTCTTATATACTATAAATAAAGGAATTCTTCATAAAGAAGTTGAGATACAGAATGTATACATAATATAAAATATTAAACATCTTACAAAAAGTAACTTATCAAAACAATCATGGGCTAGAATAAACTAAAGCGTCTTAGGCAAGTTGGATTGTGTTTATTGCATTACAATTCCATTTATCTGACTTTCAGAAGTTGATAACATAATATCCGGTGTTTTTGCGGCTTACAGATAATTTACTCAATCAACAGAGACAAAACAAACAATCAAGAAAACATGATTTGTAATATTAAAAAAATCATGTATTTTCGGTGTTTATTTTTTTTAATGTTGATTCTATTATTGACACTTAGAACTCCACCTTTGTCTGTTAACTAGAATCCAGTATGGCGAAAAGGCAAAATAATAGCATCCTCAAAACGAAAAGGTGCGGGATGTAGCTATATGTTTTAAACGAAAATCAATGTTTTAGGCTTTCCCACCAAAAATTTTAAGGCCAAGAATTTTAATGGGTACTGTTCTAAAATATGGGAAACACGCGATAAGTGAAGTTTGGTTAATGTAATGAAATAAAACAAAATAGGATAGAAATATAATTGTTTAGAAACAAATCTCGGCTATATATTTGCACATTAGGGGGGAGGGGGAGGGGAGCATAGCATATATTAAATACGGAACCTAACCTAACCTAGGTACCTTTTCCCTCCTAAACCCCAAAAAACTAAAGTTTAAATATAGTTCCCGGAGTGAGAAACCCCTTTTTATACAGCGTCAGATAGGCAATTACCGGGTAATGTCTATCTGATCTTTGTTTTTCTCTAGTCGCATTCTCGCGTGTTTCCCATAATTTAGAACAGTACCTTTTAATGAATAATGCTCTACAAAATTTTAGTAGGTAATAAAACATTGTTTCTTCATAGGTATAAAGAACATAAAATCATGTTAGCTCGTCCTGAGTTCGAGATAAAGGGGTGGGTCACTCCCAAAAAAATCATGTACACCAGGGTTCGCGCGGTACATGTGGTGGTAGTGTACCATACGCGACAAAAAGTTTGCCATGCGTGGGTGAATAAATGACACTCCAAGATATACACTTGGTGGCGGAAGGTGGATTAACACGAACACAAGACTCGAAAGTGGTTCCTTTTTTATCTCAATCATTAATAGTCTCCATTTTCTCCTACGAAATACATGAGTTATTGCAGATACAACCAGCTGATAAAATTAACTAGATCAGTGATTCACAAACTTATTAACGTTACAGAGCCCTTAAAATAAATTATATGTATCATGGAACATTTACACAATACATATTTTATATTTTTCATATTTCCTCGTCATAGTTAATGCGGTTTCATTATATTTCATCGTAGCTTACTCTTTCTTATGGAGCCTCTAGGGACTTTCTGGTGAAGTCCAGAGTTTTGGGACAAAAACTCCGACTAGAAGAATCTTTCTAACTCATTGAAAAGTAGGAGTGAGGATAATGTTTTTTTTTAATATATTGTATAACTAATGATAGTAAAACATAGTTCTTATACCACTTTAACCTAGCGGGAAAGGAAAGATGCCGTAAGCGGTATTTTCAAATTAATAAAGACAAACAGCTAGAGAGATTTTCCGAGACTATCTTTAGCTCTCATATTGTTCTTGCAAAGTTGCTACAGGGAGGGATCAAAATTCGTCAATAGAGATAAAACTATGTGGAGTTGCTTCTCCAGGATGAAAATTTCCCCACTTTTTCCCCTTGCTCAATATCTTTGACGATTTAGCTATATTAGAACCACAGTTTATTTAATTATTCAGTATGATCTTTCCCTATCTCACCCATTATAAAAACCCGGACCGAGGTGCGAGTGCTCCAGAGAACGTTTTTGCAGATATAAACATAAGCGGCATTAGCGGCATCTTTTCACGGGTAGACAAAGAATAATCACCTACGGAACAAGTACTGACAAAACCACTTGGCCGGCTCAACCAATAAGTGGACAATAAGTGCACAAATAAGTGGGAGGAGCTTTTTGTTCTCACCGAGAATGAAGAGCCAGAAATCATCTGCGGTAAACTTACTGGATAATTATATAAACTGTGATTAGAACTAACAATAAGTTTCCCCATGCCTGCTCCCCTCACCTCTTTTTGAGGCACCGCATGGTTCTGCAATGGGCCAAATCTTTGCAATCCTCGCGGTGACCACAATGTCTATTTACACACATATTTTTCATCTAACATATAATAAAAAAAGTAGTTACAGAATACAAATTCCAGTCACCGTGGATGAGTCATAGATGCCGCTGAGAGTCTTCTTAATTACTGATCTAAGAATCTTCGGATCTCATTGGTGGAAAGGGATTAAAATACAAAATCAAAATTCAGCAAAACCCAGTGGAAATTTTGATACTTGCTATAGCCAGCTTATAATACAGCTGATTTTGGATTGTTAATCGAGTACCCAAGGATTTGTATCTCATAAAAATGAGACTAAAAAGAATTGTAGCAACCTCAGGGCAACCGGCCCCTCTGAAAGAGGGTTTACGAGAATGATTGGCTTCTACTTCAAGCCATTTTTTCATCAGTTTTTATGAAAACTATAGGATTTATGGCCGATAACAACAAAAAACACAATTATTATAAAAGATGATTGAATTTTTGAAAAATTTAAAAAATAGTTACAATCTATTAGTAGTTATGGATAATCTGGAGAATAGTAACGGCAATCTATATGGTGACACTAGGCTACAGCCGACACGCATGTAGGGAGGAGATAGGGGTAGGAGATAACCCTATCTCCTCAAAAACTCGAAATGGTGTCCCTTTTCCTATTTTTTATAGTATATTTTCCTATAATTGGCTTATTTTTGGGTGATTGCAAACTCATGCCCCAACTCTCCCAAATTACCTTATACGTCCTTGGTCAAAAGTTAATCTTCAAGACAGACCCAAGAATGAAAAGAAAACTTCTCAATAAAGAAAAATTTTTTTTAATATTTCGAATATTAGCTCTAAATATCATTGCCAATACGAATTTATACAGCTAGTCAGGGCAAAATCCAGGGTTATTTTCGTGGGGTTACAAAAGAACTTCAAAAAACGCATAACAAATTTGTTTATATTCATTTTGTTTACGTTTATACGAGTTGGACAAAATTTGGAGGAGGGGGGGTAAAACCCCCTAGCCCCCCTCCCTGAATACGGTCTTGCAGCTAGGGTTAAAGGTGATGAAAAAGAAGGGCGTCCGACATGCACTAATCCTCATGACGAACTTAAATAAGGTTTACCCATGAACCACTTCTTGAATCACATTTTATTGTGGTGTATTCGTTACTAGTAAAATGGAAGTAAAAAAGAAGAAAAAAGGCGAAATAGGGAGAGTCTTCAAGGACCCAAACAAGTGTCTTTCATTTTCATCTAGCCACTTAATTCCACCTACTTCAGATCCTCAGTTTCTTATTACCAAGACAATGGTAACCCAATTTCGAAAATAATGCCTTCCCCATGTTCAAATATCTTTGGGGATCTTTACTAGAAAATCCTCTGAATGAAAAGAAAATGTTTTCCAAGCTTTTTGGAAATGCAATCCAAGAGACTAGAAATGACAGTACAGACCAAGATAAATGGGAAGAGGGCATGGGAACGTTTTTCCCCTCCCGCCTAATTGTCAAATATCTAAACAAAGACACTTTCTATCATCATAAAGTACATTCTTTCTTCATTGTGCTCCATTAAATAATCACTCTTTCTTGAATATTTGATAAGCAGGAATTATTGAACGGTATTGAGAGTGGGATTGAGGTATGGTGCAGAGAGGACATCATAAATTAGATCCGCATATACATTCAGAGTGCGCTCCCATTTTAACTCCAAGTGACTTATGATCAGAGTTGCCAATTGGACCCATTTTATGTAAAAAGGATCCATCCCCATGTGCCAGGACACAATGACATAAAAGGGCAGAAAAATGTCACTTCACCAAAGTAGGTCTAGTGCTTATATATATATATATATATATATATATATATATATATATATATATATTCTGAACATCCAGGGTTTGCCAGAGATATCGTAAGTAAAGGATTTTCTCCAAAGTAAGGGATTTTCATGTTTATATGCGTTTATATATGTTTTTTTTTCGTTTTCATTATTTTTGTTGTTAATTGGCCGCTTTCAAAGAAGTTTACAAAACATCTTTTGGTCAATAATAAAGCTTGTAAAAAAATAGCTTCTAGTTTTTGAGATTTCATGAGGGACACGTTTTAGCTAAAATGACACATTTTGGGATGCTCAGAGGACATATTCATGAGTCAAAAAGTTGACAACCCTGCTTAGGACCGTTCCAGAAGTATGAAAAACTCAAGAGTTAGAGTTAAAACCCTTGGAGCAATAACACTCTGACTAACTGAAGTTCATTAGAGTTAGACTGCGTTTCGATCTTAACTCTCAGTGAATATTCCCAACGTTCATGCTAATATCAACACGTGCTCTACCCGGAGTTCATGGGAACGCAATTGAGCTAATTTTCAAACTTTGGGCAGCTGAGATGGCAACGAATACACAGTGCTGAATCTTTTCAGTACATAAAAGGTTTAATTAAAATATCAAATAAGTCAATAAATAAGTTCCTCTGACCGATTGTTTAAATTAAGACAGTTGATTAGAATTGACGGGGTAACTTCCTTCACACCAGGGGTTTCCAATTCTTAACTTCGGAGTTAATTTTTGGTTTCTGGAGCGTTTAAGAGTTGCCCAAAGTAACACTTAACTATCAAGGGAAGCCTTGATCAGAATTAGCGCGAAATTGGAGTAGAATAGGAAAAGCAAGGAAGAAGTATTGAAATGAACATCTAATGATGGTAAAAAGGAGGCAAAATTGTGAATAAAACCTATTTGAATACTTTAGCCTAGAGAAAATTGACCATTCACATAATGAATATTTGAGATCAGTTTAACTAATGACGCTTTATCTGACACTTTTTATTTTACCTTGTAACTTCAATTTTCAAAACTGAAATTTATTTATTATCTTTGTTTCCTTCAAACTGATCATGATAAATGGGGAAGTCTCTTGGGAATATTTTCTCCCCTCCCCCTTATTCCTATACATCTAAACAAAGTCACTTCGTATCGTCATCAAATACATTATGTCTTTATTGATCTCTATTAAATAATCATTCATATTCGGGTATTTCCTAAAAATGTAAATATCAAACGAGAATGAGGGTGAGATTAGACCTCAGCGCGCAAAGGGGGATTTAATAAACAGAGGATACTCAATTGTTTATTTCCCGGATAATCATTTTTCATAATGCCCGCATATGGAAACGAATACCGCTCTCTTTCTAAGCTAAAGTATAGGCTTCTGTCACTATAACAGACTAACTACGATAATGAATGCCTACTAAAGAGCAAAACTTAAAATCGCGGGATAGGGGAAAATGTAAAGTCAAGGACAAATGCACGTTTATACAAACTGGATTTCAATTACGTCAAATTCTGAGTCATCAAAAGTACTATTTCTTCATTTTTAATAATAAAACTACTACTATTACTACTACTACTAACAACTCGCCGCATCACCAAGCCACCCGAGGCCAACACAGCTACGGACGCTCCGCCTCCATCCCAATGTATTCAAAACCTCCCTCTTTACACCCCCTAGAAAGTTCCAATTTCTCTTAAATCTTTCTTTACGACACCCTCCCACCCCAACATTGCCTGCTTTCCGTTTAGACGGTTGGCCCAAAAAGACAATCTTTGGCAATCTGTCATCCTTCATCTGCAGAACGTGCCCTAGCCATCTCAACCTTCCTCTCATTATAGCCCTAGAAACTGGGATTGAACCAAACTTTTGGCGTGGTTCCAAACCTTTACGTTACACATTTTGCAAAAAAAACATTTAGAGCATTGGATGGGTTTTGATAGGGCAATATAAATAGTTTTAGTTTTCTATTTTTTAAAAAGATACTTGGTTTTGGAACAAAATCAAAACAGATTTAAACTGAAAAATTAGGCAGCTACTTTGGTAGCTTAAAGCTACCAAAAAAAGACAAAAAAAAAGAAAGAGTCCCTGTTACTCCTTCTAATCGAAGAAGATAGACCCTCAATCTTAGCCAATATTTTCAATTAACTGTATTCACCTGAATTAATTTTTATTTAAATTTACAAAAATGGAATGAAAGTCAATCAAAGTCCCCTTTTAGGTCACGCATTGCATGATAGCAAACTATTTGAAGGACTTTGTTCAAAGATATGTAAAATTCTCTATTATGAATTGCCACATTCCCATTTTAATGAATTACAAAAAGCCAAATGGAGCATCTGATATTCTATTTAACTCAGGACGTACAAAGGATTCGATTGGGCTGGGGGTAAAAATTCGTCAAAACTCCACAACAATCAAAGAAGAGAAATATGAGAAAATCAAACAAATTTTGATTTTATAAGTAGGTAAGGGTCACGTCACAGTTTTTTTTCTAAAAATGACTAGAAAAAACCAAAAAAAATTAGGCTATAAAGCTTCTTCCCACTTTCCGGGTGAAATTCGAAGAGTCAATTTCAATACACTAGCAGCATTCGCTTAAAAGGAGAAAAACTCCTTTATGTAACCAAGCGATACATACAATCGGTATTTATGCGCTAATCACATAACGTACAAACCCCACCGACTAATCTTGAATACATGGCATATGATTTGATTATCCAATACCACCGCTGAGAAAACTTTTGGGAAAAAATTTCCAATTTTTGTTACGATCAAATGTTTTAGCCCTAAAAGTAGGGATCCACCACTTTTTTTGCACAGCTTACTGTCCAATACATAATCGTTTTAGCAAGTGCGAAAAGCACCCTTCGAAAGCTCCTCCCTTAAGCTTACAACGTATCTTACGCAGCCTTTTGAAGTGCTTCCTAGCCCCTCAAGAAACTTAGAAAATTCTTTTTTTGTAATCTCAAATCATCTGCGAAATCAGCTGAATCAAAGACCTGCTCATAATCAATAAGATTCGAGACAAAAGGGGACGGACAATTCAGGGTTTTCTCAATTATTAATCTATGAGTGGATGTTTGGCCAACAAACCCTCTCTTTTCTTAAAACTTTATCTACGCAATCTCCTAGTCGAATAAGTATTAACATGCTAAGCAATTTCCTTTTTACAGAAGTTAAGCCAATATCTCTACATTTACTAAATTCACTCTTTTCGCTTTTTCTATGAGCGAGTTTCACTAAAGTTTTTTTTCTGAAATCATTGCAAGCTTCCCCTTTATCAAAAATCATATTAATACTGGTCAGTATCTTATCTCTGTTGTCGAAAACTCGCTTACCATCCTGTCACAACTTGCACTCTAATACCATCTCTTACTCATTCTTAAAAATAAATTTTACGTCACTTCCAAACTATAAGAAAATTATCTTAATATTTTCTGTGTTATTTTTAAGGACTTTAAGACGTTTCAAAACACTCAAAATTTTCACTTGTCTGGAGTAAGTTCTTATCGTCAACTTTTTAAAATATCGAAAAAATATCTTACTACCATAATACGTGGCTACACGTTTCAGATCTTCAGCAATTATATCTGTGTTCCCATTTCAGAGCTCATTAATTCATTCATTAACATCTTTTCAACTTCCCTTTTATTCTTGTAAAATCTATCACTCATGGACTTCTTGCACGAAACCCTCTTTTCTTTTACCGAGCCTAATGCTTTTTCACTAATATTCCTAGCGGCTTTTCTAACTTTCCTCCCTGAAACCTTTGCTTACTACCTCATAGAATATTTTCCAGAAACAATTCTGCCTTTCTTCTGGATTTTCAAATTCTAAGCTTTTCAATTCCGCAACAAACTGTCTTAGGAAAATTTTCATTATGCACGTCATCAACACTGTGCCTACCTGGCAAATTACCCTTCCAAAATTTCAGCTTCAAATCAATTGTGGGTACTAGTAGACGCCGATATATGCATCCATAGCAACATTCCTGTATACCCTGCTGACCTGTATCGATCCTGCCAGTTTTTGATTTACAATAACAGGTCAATAAAGTTAGCCACCTTACCCTCACGCGAGTATCATGTTAACTTCTTGGCCATTTTATGATCAAACGCCGTATTGTATAACTAGACTATTGCTGACACAACTGTAGCAGTCTATTGCTCTACAGTCATTCTCCTTTCCTGTACCAAAGCGTTGTAAGCTAAGACACCGTACGTATATCCTGTATTGTAACAATCTGGGCATAAAAGCCATCATATAAAATTTGTCTATTTCAACCTGGAATAGTGTCTATTTGTTCTTGCAGCTATGTGTAAATTTCACTTCAGCAACCACTATCCCCGTCAGTTGGTTCAACAAGAGTATGTACCACTATGACTGACATCTTTCACTTGTTAGTCATAAAGTATGTAACTGAAATTCAATAATTTGCACCAGCCTAAACAAGACCTAGAAGCTTCCTTCTTAATAAAGAGTCCTACTACCTAATCATACTATTTCCTTCAACCATTAATAAAAACAAATTCTAAATCACCCAATTTCATATTTCCCAACACTGGGGGGTAAGTTTCCAAAACTCTTAACAATTTCAGATCAAAACGTCTAAGTTTGTATGTCAAAATCTCCACAGTAGTTGTCCTTCAACATTTAAAAATTATCTACTGTAAGCACTCTGAGCCTCTAAAAAGCAAACGACCCCACTAGAGCAGGAAAGAGGCCCATATTTCCTTCTCAAGTCACCACAAAGTGCTTAATTCGATTAAAACAAGATAACCAAAAATCACCAGAGCATCCAGTTGAATGGAAATAATCAACAAGAGAAGGAAATGATAAAAAGCTAGAGGAAATTTGATAAAAAGGGCAGTAACAACAAAACACCAAGGGTTTACAGTTGATGAAAACTTATAGTGAAAAAAATCATTCAAGTTGGACAGCTGATTAATTAAGCAGAGACTTTAAGCTAATGAGACAAATTAAAAACTTATTTTCTAAAAAAATTCTTAAAGGGATGTAATTCCTTAAAAATTCCTCAACTTCGGAATGAAGTTGTGGAATTATTATTTAAATTTTACCATTATGATGAATTCCCTGATAACGAACTATCAAAAAAGAATAATTTACTGGATGTATCCCTAATTAGCGACTACCAAGTAGCAAATTTGTCTCATAGACGTTTGAATCAGTTGACAGACTCCTCCCCGAACTTTTGAGAACACTTTTACTTATTACGCCATCATCGTAATACAGCAAAGGCGAATAACATAACTCATGACTTCAGGAGCACCAACTGGGTATCTCTTGTAATTCACCATTAAGGTTATCCTATCAGGAAAATACTGCTGGAGTGTGTGAAAAATGCAGCGGCGTCATTTCATTCTGAACTAAGGGGGGGGGGGTCTAAGCAACCTCTGTGTGTCCCCCAAAAGTGGCCAGCTCACAGTTGTTTAAGAGCAACGTTCCTTCACAGTGGTTAGCACAGGCCTCTCCCAAAATCAACTAATAATATTAAGAAGCAATTTAAAAGTTTTTAATAAATACAGAGAACTTAAGTTGGAAAGTAGTTCACAGTTCTATTGCAAAACTGGGAACCAACGAGGTCTCATTTTTCCAAAAATACCAGCCATAGCCTCGAAATGCAATGATTTCACACGATTTTTTTCACTAAACGCCAACATCATATCACCGAGCCTTTCGTCACCCATTGTTGATTTAAAAAGGCTTTAATCAGGCTTAATTCAGAAAAAAATCTCATTAAAACCGCTGTGATAGGCAGAGTAATGAAGATTTGTATAATTTTCAAACTTCAGAATATGCTATCAACATTGCCTTCATTAAATTGTGAAGTTCTAAGAGATCTTTTGGCCTATTGCCTGAAGAGTCGATATATCTTCTCACAAGATCTGTTTGCAAGGCAAACAGGGTTGTGTCAATACAAACTTAATGCGCTGCCAAACTAGCTAGTCAGCTCGTATTGAGAAAGTGCGGCGGATCAAGATCTAATGCAGAGATTGACTCTAACAGTGAAAGAGCATTCGTGAAGCGGCTTTGAAGCTCACAGCCGAATCTGTCCATCATAAAATAATAATCCCTTCTGAAAACATCTTTAGTTGATTCTTTCACATCAGCATGGTTACTTCTTCCCAAAGTCGACACGGTTACAAAATCAGGTAATCTGGAAGCTACTTACTGTGCACGCTTTGGTCTTTTTCATGAGGAACCGGAATTTTGAGAGTTTTGCAAAAGGTCTTCAGTGAGGCAACGCTCACGAGAAAATCCTTTTGCTTTTTTAAACATTACATCAAAAGCTTTTTCAGTTTGCATGTCAATAATTTTAGCTCGCGTAGCTGCAGTAAGACCAGTAGCTCTAAAGAAAACTAGGTCTACCACCTGCAGCTGCTCAAATATATATATTGTGGCAAAAAAAAAATCCGCTAGATGGAGTGTAAATATAAATTGAAATGTCTGAAGACTGGTTGCGAGTCCGTGGGCCTGAGCCCACATCTGAAGAACGTTATAGTAACTGATGAAACAGTCAAGATACAGTTGTATCTATTTCAGTACTCTGTTCACCGATATATATATATATATATATATATATATATATATATATATATATATATATATATATATATATATATCAGTATACCAATCTTGTAGTAGATGATTTCTCCAACTGAGGAACAGTTTATGCCAGCGGCTTTCTGAGCATTAACAAACAGTTGGTAATGTAAATTGCTCTTCGCGATAACACAATAGAGCTCTAGAAGAATGGAAGAGAAAAATGCCATTCGTCTGAAGTTCTAAATACGAGCACCCAATACAAGGTTGAGTCTATGAGCACCGCAGTGAATATAAATTTCTTTCGGTGCAACTGCTCATGACACTGGCCTGATATTTTGATAGAAAAAAAAATTTGCCCCCCCCCTTTCTGGATGTTAAATAGTAAATTCAGCCCCCCCCCCATCCAAATGTTCTTAAACTGACACCAGTTGGTAGGTCTCTTATATTTTTTTCATGTTTTTCTCGCCTTTTTATGAGTTGGTTCAAGCCAAGTCCTCCCCCCCCCCTTGATAAGGCCTTTCAATTGTGAAGTAGAAATATTTGTCTTTGATTGTTGGTACAATTTCTTTTTAACTGTCCTATTAACAAATCTTGTGCTTTTCTCATATTTTCAATTTGTTAAGATCTTGGATATGTAAGATTAGGTACTGTCCTTCAAGATTTTTATCGATTCTTTTAATTGTCCTTTCACATAATATATTTTTCTTATCTTTCATGAAATCATAAAAAAATAACTGGTGGGACATTCTCACTTTGATTGTCCCAAAATTCAAGAAGCTAAATTTCAAGACAATTCAATACAATTCAGAACAGATTCAAGAACACACTCAAAGAAACAAAGAGTACATAATACGTAATATAGAGGGGATCACTGCCCCAGAATAGCGTAACCGAAATGTATAATTTTGTTACAGTTTCTGGGTCGTCTTGTTTTATTGTAAAGAAAGTCGGGCTTTTACAACAAGACAATAAAAATGTGTCATGAAATAAGAAATAGGAATAATAAACAAATATATCTGGGAATGAAGCTCACAATAGATTATTGTGAAGTACAGCTCTATTAGAAACGGATTTGTTTTAATTGAAAACACCATTTTTTAATACATAAGATCAAATCAATATGATTCTGACTACTGACTTGGGGCTACTCCAAAATCAGAGGGGGGCTTTAGCCCAGCCAACCCCACCCAAAGAACGCCCCTGGAAAAATGCTTCTATCGTTCCTGCCTTAGTCACGGACAAAGGACTTCTTTTTATCCAAGGAGTGAATTTGGTAAATAACAAATAACAAATTATCCATTTATTCAAGGTATTAACCTCATTTTTTCATTTTGCTAATTGAACTTTTGCGTTTGAGTAGTTTAGGATGAGCGTGTTGAGTAATTGTAATTGGTTATCCCCGCTTGCATTTCAAGCTTCTTTCTTTTTGCCGGTAGGCAAAATGTGAAAAGTGATTATCTATCAATAAATGTATTTCTATCTCAAACGAAGGTTTTGTGCAGATCTGGGCCAATCTTGGTTACAGCATGGTTTTCAGCACTTGGGGATACATTCAAATCAACAAGAGTCGATATCCAGCACGATCAATCCCAGATCTGTTACCTCTCATTCTCTGTATATTCATGCCTGTAAATATTAGACTACGATGAGCAAGTACCCATTATCAAATAAAAGAGCAAGGACTGGGTCAAACCATTAACAAATTAGCAAGGACAAGGTTAAACAGACTATTACTCCTCCCCTTCCAAGAAGAACTATATATTACTAAAAAACTGTATATTTCCTCAAGGAGCGATGCTTCTCAAAGTTACCTCGCAATACAGCTCGCAGTTACGATTCTGATTAGTCAAACTTATGAAACTCCCTTCCCCCCTGATATTACCAGGATCTCATTTATTAGCAGAAAATGACCTAGCACCTAAATATCGGACAAAGTCATATTTGTGCATGCTCTAGTTTTTTTGGGAAGATAATGTAAATTTGAAATATCTCCAGTTCGCAAGGCCGTATCCAGGGGGGGGGGGGTACCTGGTTTGACCCCCCCCCCCCCCCCGACATTTTTGACCGAGTCTAAAATTTGTCTAAAAAATATCTGTAAAGACAAAAATACCTGTAAAGACCGGAAAAAATCGGGTACCCCCCCCCCCCCCCCCCGATCAAAAATCCTGGATCCGCTCTTGCCAGTTTGCCAATATCAGAGGCATAGAGGGATGACTGAATAAACAGATACCACACCAGAGGCAGACATTAACGTACATCTCAAAGACAGAGCAAGATCCCTTGCAATCTGCACTAAGTAAGCGGGCACAGCCAGGGGCGTCCCGAGGCTCGTTTTATTCGGGGGCGATCTTTGTAAATTTTACCGAATCGCTACCTGATTTATGCCGAATTTTCTGCAGAAATCAAGAATGTTGCTAAATTTCGGCCGATTTTACTCTGACAGTGTAAACCAACGATAGATCGTTGGTTTGAACTTTACTTTGACAGTGTCGAAATTTTACCGCAATCATCTCTACTTGATAATTAAATGGCGAATAATTTATTCGGCTCTTTATATGTCCCCTAAATAATGCTCGCTGAATTCTCATTTTTGTTCTTTGCTGTTCACTCTTTGTGTCTGCTAAGACCAACGCAATTAATTTCAGTTTATGAGAATTCTCCAATTTTCCATTGCCCTACTAGAACTAAGAAAAAAAAAATCAATACGGTTTAGTAGTCTTTGCTATATGTTTTTGTCCAGGCGATAGCTGCTATATTTGAAAATAATTGATTCGAAGAAGAAAAACTCAACTTTTCAAAACTTCTGTTCAAGGAAGTTACTCGGGGGGATAACCAAGGGGTAATTTAAGAGGTATTGCTACGCGAAGTGTCCAAGATTAACTTAAACTTTGTTTTTTTTAATATATCCATCTTAATGACTAGGAAATGAATATTTTTTGTTTTTTTATATATTTTGAATTTTTTTTATATATCCATCTTAATGACTAGGAAATAAAAAGTAAGGGATTGTCCATTTAGCCTTATTCCTAGAAATGGTGTAGAATTACTAATACTATAAGACATATACTAACTGGGCGCATGACTGACCATTAAACTAAACTTAGGAGGTTAGTCAAGCAGTCAATGAAAGACGCAGTCCTCAATAAAATTCATGTATTGCCCAAGATTGGGATAATATTATTTAAACTGCAAATATTATTGAGGAACATTCTATTCAATATAAAGATTAGAATAGTTTTAATTTTTCCTGTGATGGGGGCGGCAGATTTTTGAAATTAAGAGTCTTCAAACAGGAGTAACAGACGCTTTAGATCATCCCAAAACTTGTTACTAAATAACGAATATGCAATTTGGCCAAGAGCCAATAAGGTTATCACAAATTATTGATGCTTATGGTGAAGTTAGGTGAAATTATCTATTAGGTAAAACCTAATAGATAATCTGTGTTATCTGGACCTCCTATCTGGCAAGCAAAACGGGGTGGGGGGCCTTAAGGCTTGTGCCTCCGTAATTTAGGATTTATAGGATGTCCCCTATGGTTTAAGACATTTTTCACCTAATTCCCCCGCTATTACTACGTTTTTCGAATCTACTTCTCCTTCGATCAGAAATAAATTCATACATGCATGCCTGAAACTATACAATAACTGGACTATATCGAGTGCCTGAGACTATATTCCGAGACGGTGTAAAAAAAAAGTTTTGTACAGTCTTTTCACCACCCAGACAATCCCTAGGCTCTTTCCTTTCCCCCAACAAAAACATGAAATAGCACTCCTGGCAAATACGTGAAGGCTCGAAAAATTTAACAGAGATTTCTGCCAATTTTTTTTTACCTGGAGACTTAGATGTCACATTTTTGACTGGGACCAATGTCTGCAACTTCGCAAAAAAGGCTGAGTTAATTACATAGCTTTTAAGAAGTTTCATGCAAGACATAATGACACCTTGCATAATTTAGGAGCTGATGAGCTTGTGATTAAGACAAATTAAGACAATAAATTTGTTTCTTTAAGCGGAATAAAAAAAAGAAGAGCAAGGAGTAAGAAACAACCAGTAACAAACAAAATAAATACGTGTTGCCAGTGGTGCAACCTGAATGAGAGTTTGTTGAGTTCAACCCCTTCGAGATGCAAAGTATTATAAAAAATACAAATATTTGGAAATATAACCAAAAATGGACTCTTTCCGCAGTTGGATCCTACCCCTTCAAAATTGGCAAGACCCCTGAGGAAACAGAATCCTTACTCTGCAGGGATTATTGCCGGTACTTATCGGTTAGCTGGAACACATGCGAGAATTGAAGTTTGGCTAATATTAATGAAATAAAACGAAATACAATGAAAATATAATAGTTTAGAAACAAATTTGGGCAATATATTTGAACATTAGGGGGTGGGGTGGGGTTAAAACATACCATATATTAAATACTTAACCTAACCCAGGTACCTTTTCTTTGCCCCTTCAACCACAAAAAACTAAAGTTTAAATATTTTTCACAGAGTGAGCAATACCTCACTAGGCAGAGGAAACCTGTTTTTCATTAGGATCTTTGAAATTCTATATGCGGTTCTTGTCGCGTCTGTTCCAGCTAGCCAATAAGTACCTTCTGGCCTCCCCCAAAAGCTCATTATTTTTAGAAGAATTTCTATCCTTCCCATTTGATATCTTCATGATTTGCCCCCTCTCCTTAAATAGAATATTGCATACGTGTCCTGCTGTCTGTCTGTATTTTGCTAATCGCAGACTATTGCGTTTAAACCTTCCTCAGGGCCGTTTTATAGACCATGCACCATTGCCCAGTTAAGTTGGTTCCCATGTCACTTATTCCCCAACACATAATTTCAAAATCAGGAAAGTAATCCCCTCATTTTTAAGACCGGAAACTAGAACTCATTTTAAAACTGCTGATTAAATGATTTCAACTGGGTATTCGCATGTCTACGATGTTTCAGGACGAGGACAATTCCAATGTTCAAAAATAAGGCTATAAACGGGGAATCGTTTTCAGTCAATCTAAAGTTTGGTTTTCCTATTGCCTGGTAACGCCATAATATTGCATGACATAGCCAGGGATTTTATACTTCTTTCCCGAGAATCGTGATCGCCAAAAAAACAAAAATATAAATAAAACACAATCTGATTGCAAGTTCCTTCTTTTTGTTGAAGGAATAGGCATCTAAAGAAAGAAAGCTCCCTAAAATAATGCTGAATTGCAATTTATTTCGCTAAAAAGGACGATGGCTAATATTATAAACAAAACACAAAGAAGATGTGACAAAACAGAAAAAACGGTACTTATTAAGAATCCAGAAAACACGCGAGAAGTGAAGTTTCGTTAATGCTAAAAAAACAAAATAGGATGAAAATATAATAGTTCAGAAACAAATTTGAGCTATATATTTACACATTAGGGGGGAGGAGTAGGGGGGAATGCATAGCATATATTAAATACATCACCTAACCTGACCTTTACCCCCAACCTAGGTACCTTTTAGTCCCCCCAAAAAACTAAAGTTTAAATATAGTTCCCAGAGTTAAGGGGGGGGGGGGAAATAAAAGGTACTTAGGTTAGGTTACGTATTTAATATATGCCCTGCTTTACCCCCCCCCCCCTAATGTGCAAATATATAGCCCAAATTTGTTTGTAAAGTATTATATTTTCATAATATTTTATTTTATTTCATTAGAATTAACCAAAGTTGACTTGTTTCGTGTGTTAGGTATAATGCACCAACCAGTACTGATTTTTGTTTTATTCATTTCGATGAAGTGCTCCTTTTCTTGCTTTCCGTACCCTGGCAAACCTAACCAAAATTTAAGCTGGAGGAAAAATGTGATATGACAGATAAAAAGAAAATAATCAAGCAAGTAGAACTAGGGCTCTCAAATTTGAGTTCGAGTCAAGCAAAACCGCGAGTTTTAGTTCCACCGGTTTTTCAGCAGGAACACTCAGTGTTCTTTTTTGCTCATTTTGACACTATAGCCATTAAATGATTTGACAACCCTGGTTTCAGGAGGGACATTTGCGACTTAAAGTTAACTAAAATGCTTTATGAACACTAGTTGGATTTTTAATATTTAGGCAAAGCCATAAAACCGAGTTATCACTTATTGTCATGAAGTACTAAAAAGCTTTATGCTGCATCAAATAACAATGCAGTAGCTAAGCTCTGTTATTGTCACAGTTTCTTCGTAATTTTCGAGAATCAAGGTAATAGGGCAAAAATGTTTAATTAGTTGCGTATTGGAGAGTCAAATTTAAGCTGAACGAGGTTTCACAGAGAGTATAATTTATTTTTTTTTTAATTCAAGAAAATCCTAACGTTTGGACCAGGGGCGTAATTTTCTATGGGACAGGGGAAACTGCCAACAGACCCCAGTTTGCCCCCTAGCTAAAATTTGGCGTGTTCAAAAATCGGTAAACAACGAAGATCGGCCTACCAACGACCAGCATCCACAAAACAGGTTCTTGTTATTCAATATAACATTTACTTTACGGTACTATATGTCTACTTTTTGATTTTTCACTTGTCCATTTTCACTTGAATAGGAAAAATCGGCTCCAACTCTCCCCTCCCCCCAGGATTTTGAAAAACATTGCTCCCATGGTTTCGAATACTTTCAAAAACATCGGGACATGACCATTAGATCTAAGACTGTGACATATGATTGTTCACCATATCATTGTCATCGTAAATATAGGGGATGTACCCAGTGCTTCCACTTTTGGATTTCAATATTCCCTATTTTTATATCAGTTTTCCCTAAAATTCCCGGTCTCTAGGTCTGATTTCTCCCTAGAAAAAAGGGATATTTTGCCTTGCATTTCCATACAATCTAAACGAAAATAAACATAGCACAGCATCAAATTGTTATTTTTTACTTCAGATAATGATATATATAACATCTTTTACCCTACCGAGAACACATAAGAAAGTTTAATTAAGTGTCATCTCCAGCACTTCATCGCACGTAGTGTTTGCCTTCTTCTTGAAGCCAACAACATCTTTCGGTATGCAGACATTTGATGAAGTTTTATCTTTGTTTTTCAACCAGTGATTGACTCGAATAAGTGAGACTAGTGTGACATTCTCGACTTTATCTCGGATGTCTGTTTGATTAATTTCAGGAGGTCAGTTAAACGCTCAGCTGGTACATTTCTAAAAGGTAAAGAAAAGATCAGTGATATGGATTTCCGCAATTATGGGTACTTGATTTCACCACTGCGAGTCTTCAGACTAAACAACTTCATCCAGTACAGCCCAACAGACAGGTCTTCAACTTGGGCATCTCTCAAATGAAGCTCAGTGACATCAGTCATTGCCTGTGACCTCCTTTCTACGTCTGTTTTCTGGAGGCTACACTTTTCTCTTAGAAAAGGATATCTCACAAATAATGGCCTTAGAGATTTTGGCTTCAAATTTCTTGCATTTCTTGGTTCAACCAAAGTCAAAATTTCATGAATTTCGTCTTCAAACTTGAAACGGTCTTGAATCTGCTTGATTAGCACTATATAGTATTTTCAAGAAGACTTGTAAAGGAGATCAATATTATTACTTGGCTATTGAGCATCTATGAGTTCTTGCATTGAATCAGTTGCAGCTATTCTCACATATGTTTGGTCTAAAGGCAGGTACGCACTTGAAAGGTAAGGATCCAGTTCGGTAAACAAACCAACACTGCGAATATAGTCCAGTTTCATGAAGTTAGACGCAATATCATTTACAAGTTTGCTGACACTTGCCTTTAGGGAGTGAAGAAGTTGGAAGCTCAGATTGAAAAACTATGTTGAATTCGTTGGAGAGGCCGAGAGACTAATACATGAATTGAAGGTATGGCTTTATCAACTTGCTTTTTAATGTTGACCGGATAAGGTCATTGGTTGCAGCTGGGTTCTCAAACATGGTTTCTATGAAATACTAAGTAAGATCAACCCGATGCTCAATAAGCTTCTTTATGAAGGCCTGAAGGGACAACCAAAGTATTGAGAGTGCTTTGCATTGAAATAATTCCTGAAATTCAGCATATTTATCTCTGGAAGAGCTTCTGGAAAAATGGGCATAGATATTTCGCGCCATGTCTTCTAGCGTCTTGGGAAGTGACAAGTATGCATAGGAAAAACATAAGTGAATAAGATGGCATGAGCATTTAACATTCATGATACAGGACACTATGGCTTTCATTAGCGCTGAAGCAGATCTAATGGCGCCAAACATGACGGTAGTAGTATCTGCACAAAATTCAACAACATTTTGCCAAGGAATCAAGTTTTTTTCTATGACTTGTTTGATGCAGTTAGTCAGACCCTTAGCCAATCCATCACTAAACTTAACTATGTCCAATACTTCTACATGAAGTCTTAGATCTTTCTGACCAAAAAAACTACAGTGATAGCTAGTTGCGTATCAATAGTACAATAAGTGGTATCAACAATTACCAAAGAGAAAAAAAGTAGTTTTGAGGAATTCAACTAACTGGTTGTGCAGTACCAAAGAAAAATTCTGTTGCAAAATGTTTATAGCTTTCTGTGTACCCAGAGTGGCCCGTGCTACGGCCTGGTCTTTTGAAAATAATTTTCTTAGAAGAGGGACCAAGCTGCCTGCAAGACTTAATGGCAGATTATGTTTTGCTAAAAATATGCAGATGAACTGTTCAATTTCTCTGGAATTACTGTCCACAGTCAGAAGTTTTTCAATGCTGCCACTGTCAACCTTTGTCTCAATTTCATTGCTTGCTTTTACTTTTCATTGCATTGCTTGCTTGGTCAGAGCATGCCTGGTCAACTCTGATTTCCCACAATATTCATACTTCAAACAGAACCTACACTGCGGTACATAGGTAATTATCTTTGAATTGTTTGAAACTCTTTTCTCTATCCAATTCTTAAACATTGGTAATTGAAGCCACTTATCAACAAACTTTTGGTCAGATTTTTCTTTTAGGAAGTCTTAAAATCATTACTCTACACCATATATCCCAGAAAATCCTTACTTTACCCCAGATTTCTCTTTATCCCTAGATTCAAGATAGGTGTCCCTAAAAGAAGTAGTTTCTCCCTAAAATAGGGTAATCTCCCTAAAAGTGGAAGCCCTGGATGTAGGCCTACCCTTTAAGGATCATTCAGAACTCCCGTGTGAAATCATGTGAAAATTGCAAGAAAGGCTAAAAAAAAATAATAATGTTGGGACAAAAAATTCACATTATAAAAAACTTCAAATTTAAAAAAAAGACAAGAAATGAAACATTGGTTTTACGATGGGTACTCTTAGACGATGCTAGAAACGTTTTCAAAAATTGACACAAAGAAACAACGTTTTTCCCGAATTATAATAATTGAGAGATAAAGCAAATCAGTCAAGAAGAGAGCATACTTTCGTTTAAATTAGGCAGTTTTTGTTTTAGTTGCGCTAACTTTATTAGAGTAGTTATAATTCGCAACTGTTGAATTCTTAATTTCAATGATGAAAACAATTATCGTTCTTACTCGATCAAACTTAATTTCTGCAACTTTTCCGTTAATTCACCACCACTCCTTCATTGACTTGCAATTCTGTTAGCTTACTTACACTAACGTTCTAGAAATATTCCGTTTATTTAAGAAAATAAACGAAAACGCAAGAAGAACACCTAAGCCGGTACTTATCGGTTAGCTGGAACACACGAGATTTTTTGTATAGCATCTGTGCCTATTACCCGGTGCTCATTGCGGTTAGTATGCATTGTATAGTGGCCTGAGAACACTAGTGAGGTGTTGCTCACTCCGGGACAAAAATTTAAACTTAAGTTTTCTTTGGGTCTAGGGGGACTAAACCCCAGCATTTTGGGGTTTGGTAGCTAGATTAGGTTACGCATTTAGATAGATTAGATAGATAGATAGATTTATTTTCCATATACCAGTAAAATAATTACATAACAATCTACAAATCCCCACAAAGGCTCCATGGCCTGTAGGAGAGGATTATGAAAAGATCAAATAAACATTAAACATTTAAACGCTTAAGATTTAAACAATATAAACATAACATTAATATTTAAACATATAAACATAAGCGTATATTTAGTATATGCTATGTTTTACCCCCACCCCTAATGTGCAAATATATAGCCCAAATTTGTTTCTAAACTATTATATTTTCATCATATTTTGTTTTATTTCATTAGCATTAATGAAACTTCACTTCTCGCGTGTGTTCCAGCTAACCGATAAGTACCCCTAAGCCTACCTAATTAAGTATAATTTAAAAGATTGGAAAAAAAAAAATCAATGTAAAATCATCACAATATATTGGCTTGAATACAAAAATACACACATTTAAAGAAGCATCTTTGCCACGTCCTTCCAACGGTCTTTGTATTTTGTATGTGTCAAATGTAAGCGATACAGCCGTTCCACAGATACCAGAAAAACGGTACTGGTGCGTTATATGGACACTTTTATATAATGTACAAGGAAGCCAGTCACGAAAAACCCGTAAAACAGGCTATTCTCAAGAGACCGCTATACATAAATGACTGCAAAGCGTGGTTTTCATTGCATTTACGATATTTTAACGATTGTTTTTGGGGGTTTAAGCGGGGAAAAAGTACCTCTGTTAAGTTATGTACTTAACTTATGCTATGCTTTACCCCCCCCCCCCCTAATTCGCAAATATATAGCCCAAATTTGCTTATAAACTATTATATATACATCCTATTTTATTTCATTAGCATTAACCAAACTAGACTATTTAGGAGTGTCCGTATAATGCACCAGTACCGGAAAAACCAATATGTATAAAATAACAGAAAACAAAAAAAGTAGTGGGTACTGAATTAACGGGAATGTCCCTGATCCTCTAAGCTGACGTTTCAAAAGCGATCCAAGTACAATTCTTTACAATCTATATTGACGAGCAGCAGCGTACACAGGTTTGGCCTACACAGAGGGGGGGGCAGATTATGTTTCAGCAGAAATTCATTAAACAAATCACATGGGGCGGGGGGTAGTTCACAGTTAAGCTGATAATTAAATATTTTTCTCGTTTCAGAAAGACCCGTTTTTTCTTTTTTTTTTCTTAATTAAAAAAAAAAAAAAAAAACAAAAAAAAACTAGTGGCGAAATAGGAAACACAATGGAAGCAGTGGGTGACTATATCTTGCAAATCAAAACAATTTTCTCTAGCCTCGTCCTTTTCATTAGCTTATCTAGAAATGTCAATAAACGAGGCATACAAGATAGACATCCCAACCAATCTTTTATTGTTAAACTACCTACTTGACACCTCTAATATTTCAGCCGCAGATGTGACGCCTGAAGACTTAAAATCTTTTGTCCCAATGTTTTCAACCCAAACTTACCTGGAAAATGTTGGTCATATACATAAATCACTAAATCTCGAGGAAGTGAAGTTACAATACTACCAACATACCTGACGTAAACCTCCTCTAGATGGAAAATGGATGATTATAATCGCTAGGGGAAAGTCCCCTAAAAGTTTTGCAATGGGTCTCTCTCAGGAGTATTACATTTAACTGGGGGCATAAGGCGAGAAAGTAACTTTCAATTTAAGCTCAAACCCAATTCTCTACCATATACCTGCCGGTAAACTATCTTCAGATGGCAAAAACCGATTTGGGAGGTAAAGTAAAGTCAATTTTGTTTATCCACCAGGGAAATAGCCAAAAAAATTATACCAGGGAGCCCCAGAGGTTTTCGCAACTGGCAGCAGAAGTAGAGAAAGTGAATCTTTCAGATCCAGAAAATAAATTCGCTTCACTACCATATGTTAATGAAGAAAGGAATGGGAGGAAAAAATATATGATATTTAAGGATGTATTATCACAACCTGAAATACCGTTCTAGTATCATCCTTAACACCAGTTGTCAAGGTATGCTAAAGCTACTGCAAGCAATCTTTCTTCACGATGTCTGAATTAATCTACGAGCCAAAATTGATCCTCTGGCAATGCTGCACACTAGATGACAATAAGCCACTATAGCAATTCAAAAGGGGTTATATTACGTTTTAAGTCTAAATAGCACTTTTAGCCCATCCTATTGGACGAAATGCACTCGATCGGCTGGTTTATTCTGTCTTTCTGTGTCTTATTTCGCTCAAAAGATCAAACAGTTCGTGGTAGCGAGCTGTAAGAAAGAGCGATGCGGCTCAATAGAAACCGAAAATCTAAAAAATGGAATTTTGATATCAATAGGTATATCAAAAGAATCGGCTTATATTGATTCCAAACGTATAGAATTCATTAAGTTTAGTGTTACGCATCACAAGCTACGAGCCTGAGAAAATTTGCCTGATTTTTAAAAAAAAAGGGGCGACACCCCCTAAAAGTCAAGGAATCTTAATGAAAATCACACCATTAGATTCAACGTATCCAAAAATCCTTATATGGAAGTTTCAAGCTTCCATCTGCAAAAACATGGAATTTATATTTTTCGCCAGAAGAAAGATCACCGATGCGTGTTTATTTGTTTTTTTATTTATTTATTTTTATTTTTTCCAGGGGTGATCGCATGGAACCAATAGTTTTTTTTTCAGGGGTGATCGCATTGAACTAATAATCCTAGAATGTGGGGAAAGGGCTCATTCGAACGGAAATTAAAAGTTCTAGTGTCCCTTTTAAGTGACTAAAAAGATTGGAGGGCAACTGACGCCCCTCCCGTCCACCTTTTTTCCTAAAAGTCGACCGATCAAATTCTGAGATAGCTATTTTGCTTAGCACAGTTAAAAAAGCCCAGTAACTGTGTCTTTGAGGATAGCAAAACCCGCCACAGCCCCTGGGAAAAAGTTTGTATGTCAGGAAATTTGCCCATTGCTTATGTATAGTATTTCTTTTTGGGAAATATACATAAATTTTCCCATGAGGGAGGAAATTTTCTGTTGGGGGGATTTTCCACGGTGATAATTTTCCATGGGGAGGGACGTTTCCGGGAGTGAGCTATCCAAGGGAAATTTTACACTGGGGGAATTTTCCAAGATTCCTATACACAATTTATTTTATTTGTCTTCCTTTCTCTTTGCCGACTCAATTTTACATGTGCTGATATTAAGGGGAATTGTCCGGGGGAAATATTTACCGGGTTGGAATTGTCTAGAGTATCTTTTCGTAGGTGGGGGAATTTTCCATGGGAGTTTCCCACAGGATAAATTCTCTGGAGGGAATTTTCTGCTAGAGCATCTTTCTTATAGGGGGCAGTGGGTATTTGCGAGAAGAATTTTCCACGGAGGGGGATTTCCGGCATGATTTTAAAATTAAAGTCTTTTCAAATGAAAGTGGGCTAAGAAAAATTTTTCAGTCGGAATCGTCCGCAAGAAATTTTCCAGGAGTAATTTTCAGCTAGAATGAAATTGTCAGGGGGTATTTTCCGGGTGGGGGGTATTTTACGTGGGAAGAACTTTTCATGGAGGGATTTTCCGTGAGGGGAAGGAAATTTCCATGGACGGGGCAGCCGGATTTCCCGGCATTATTTAAAAATTAATTGTTTCGTTTTTCCTCAGATTTTTTTTTTTTATTTTTTTTTTTTTTATCAATGCGCTACTTAAGAATTGTTGATATTATTTTACACTTCCTCTTGGAACATTTCAACAGTCTGCATTTAGTTGAAAATATTTTCAACGCGAAAGTTTTTCTGTTCTTTTAAGAAAGGTTCTTATTATTCTATTCGAACATATTCTATAAACATATAATTATTCTATACATATATTATTCTATATATTCTATACATATTCTATAAACATATTATTATTCTATACATTATTATTCGAACATATTATTATTCTATAAACATATTCTATGTTTCAGTAGTCGTTCTTAAAGAATTGTGACAAAAGTCAAACTTCAGCGTGAGGACCAAGGTGTTGAGGAGGGGACAGCCCCCTCATCGATTTTGTTTGTACACGGGGAATTGTCACATTGGGAAGGTAGTTACTGGAGGTGAAGTTTCCAGAGGAAATTTTACACGTGGGGAAACTTTGTCAAAATTAATATGCAAATTCCGTTTTAATTGTTCATGTACGGTGAGCCAAATTCGAACCTGGATTAGTTGAGAAACTTTCAGAAATTAATAAAAAAACAAGTTTTTTTTACTGAAAATAAGGAGCGAAGTTAAAACTTAGAACGAACATGAATTATTCCGTATATGAAAGGGGTTGTCCCCTCCTTAACGCATCGCTCTTTACGCTAAAGATTGCCTCTTTGTCACACCTCGAATTTTTAAAATAATAAAAATCTTTAGCGTAGAGTTAGGCGTTGAGGAGGTGACAGTCCCTTCCATATACGGAATAATTTCTGTTCGTTTTAAGTTTTAACGTCGCTCCTTACTTTCAGTTAAAAACAACTTTTTTTTAAAATGAAATCGTGTGTTTTTTTAAATGAATGAAATGAATTGTGTGTGAAATTGTTAAAAAAAACAACTTTTTTTGATAATGAAATTAGGTTTAACCTACTTTCAAGGTTAAAAAATTCAAACTTTGACTAAAAATCATTTTTTTAATAGTAATCAAAAACCAAAACTTTGTTTTTAGTTTTTATCGCACTCCTGTAAAGATTATGCTGCGTAAAATACCGATCTTAAAATTATCTCGGCCGACATTTACACTCTACGAAACCAGAAGGGGGGGGGGGGGGCTTCCACAGAAAGCTTGGCGTGGGGAATAAAACTTCTTCAGAAAATCCAGCTTTAAATACTGGAAAGTACGGATATTGGACCCACTGGTGGATCCAGGGAGCCGGGGGGACCTTGGCTCCTCCAAGATTTTTCTGGCACCCTCATTCCCCGCTTTTTTCTGTTTTTACTTTTTTTTAAATAGATTTGTTAATTTGGTCAATTAGTAGCGTCCTTGTCACATTATCCTCTCCCCAAAGATTTTGCGTATTGGCGCCCTTGTCACATTGGCCCCTACCCCAAGATTTTGCTCTGGATCTGTCCCTGATTAAGCCTAAAAATAGATTTTTAAGCGTCACACGCCCTTCTTGGAAAGACATCTTGATTACACCCTGGTCTGTGGTGTTTATCCCCGAGGCAAAATAAATTTGTTAGCAGCTTGTTTTTAAAAAGTCACGTCATTAAATTAATACGATATTTTAAGTTTCAAAAAAAGAAGAAAAGCAGTCTTCCACAATCAGCTCAAAAGCATTTTATTCTCTTTCAAAATTACTACAGGGAAGACGCCATCTAACAAAAAAGATTGTATTACACCTGAAGGCATACTCTCAAATCCGAAGGGAAAAGTTTCCTCCAGTACCAGCAGCCTGGAATCCTAGAGGAGCTAAATTCAATCTTGTTTCTTCCAGGATTAAATTAGGCTTTTGATATCAAAGTAACCTCTTCTGAAGAAACGTGATATGTTTACTTAAACCTAAAAATTCCTGATCACTTTACCCCTCGACACGCTTTTTCTGTTGCTTTCAACTCACTCTTGGGACGACAAAGAAGCTTTTACTAAACTTAAATCTTAGAAACTTGGAAATGCTAGTACAAAATATAGGGAAAGACTATGTTCGTAAAAACTGTTCTTTTCTAAAAAAAAACCTATTTGTTTATTGATACAATTCGGCAGAAGACTGGAAATAAAGAAAAAAAGTAGTCAAAATATATTTCTCAAAGCTTCCTAAATCTAAAAGTAAGAATTTATTTCCCCAAAAAAGTGTGAAATATACTCTTTGGCTTTGCATATAATGATATGATAATATGATATAATCATAATATGAATAATATGATATAACAATGTGAGAATGATCAGTTTGTACACAAAACAAAAATTTAGTGAATCGAACGTTCATAAATTTCAGTTCCTGACATTAAAACTGAACAACTACAGGATTCTCCAGTTTTTGGTTGAATATGACGTATTCTCTTCTTTTTTTTTGTATGTTTCGACTATTTACAATATTTGCCGATTTTTACATATATTTTTAGAATGGCTGAAATTTGCAGACTGAACAATTGAAATTATAAGAACAAATTTGACTAATTTTCGAACAGCGAAGATAGAACCAACTTTCAAAGGAACTATAAACACAGGCAATATCTACAGGTACTTTTTTGTAGCCCCAGAGACAAGAAATCCTGGTAGATTTTTCAGTTTCACAGGCAGTCCATGAAATATCCTTTAGAATTGGGCCACACAAACGAATAAAACCCTCAAAATACAAAAAATCTGTAATCTGAAAAAACTGCAATTTTCCACTGAGGTATCAAACTTGGAGACGCCATTTTTTTTTTTTTTAGATAACCACAGCAGTGTGACCTACACCTTTTGGGGGGATCATACAAATTAGAACAAAAAGAATTTTTTGTCTATAAAAGGATTAAAAAAGAGGTTTTTGCAGTTTTAGCCATCCTTGGAATGTTTTAGATCTTGCCTCCTCCCCCCCACACAAACGACAAACGTAAAACAATATCTATTAAATTGTTTTAACAATCTATTTAATATCTATTAAATTGTTTTAACAATCTATTTAATATCTATTAAATATTTAATTATTTAATTATTAATATCAATATCTACTTAATTATTTTAATAACTACTAAATGCTCGCATGACCCCCGTCCCCCATGGACTTATGATACACTAACTGTTGCATAGACATTATATAATTTTATATAATCTAGGAAATCATGTGGGTGAGATTCTTCCAAAAAGCAGATCAGCTTTCCTTTAAATTGGATGAGAATATTTTTTTTGCGGTCTTGGACCATCTGGGGGGATTACAGACTCTTGCCCCTTTCCTCCAAAGTATAACTAAAATGTTGCATGAGCTGATTTTACACATTTTTAACCAAGAAATCCACCCCGATCACCCCAACCACTCCAGAAAAAATAATAGCAAATCCAATATATCGTCAAGAAACATAGAGTTGACTTTCAAAATTAGGTCCCCTATGATAAACGTTCAGACATAAACTAAGCCTTTCTCTCAAGTTTCAGAAGAGAAAAGAAATTACTTTTCAAAACAGATACCATTTTCTTCTTAGGGAAAGAAGGCAATCTCATACACAGATCCCAGGATAAAGTTCTTACATCCCCCATTGCAGGGCATAATTCATTCTAAAAAGAAAACTTGTGACAAAAAACGGATAGAAATATTCCATAGATTATTGTAAACGACCATTATGACAAGCCAAATACTAATTAAAAAAATTGTTATCAGGAAAATGAAAAAATAAAAATGGTGAATAAGGCAATAAATTACAAGAATCATATAATAGGATAAAAGTTGGTGAAGTGAAGGAAAGCCCAAAGCAGAAATAATTAAAGGTATAAATCCCTTACGGCTCGTACAAACATTTACTTATTAAATCATGCAATAAAGGATACGATTAGAAAGAAACTAGTGAAAGTTGCAATAACTTTCACGTCTGTAGGGTGAAAAAAAAACCATCAAACTGATTAATCCCTTAAAGACAGTAAAGGAGAATTAATACCAACAAGAACGACACTTATGTTTGCTGTGTTTCAATAACACACTGCTCTGTTTCATTAAAAGAGAAGTAAATTTGAAGTTATAAATATAAAAACAGTTTTAGAAAGCAGAGAGCTGCTTTCTTATACGGTTTACGTCTGAAAAGCAGCAAATTTTGGCACGGATTTTTTTTCTTTCGATAAATAGAGTTCTATGCCTCCGACAGGAATCGGACCAAAGCCTGTTAAAAATTGAAAGTTAAAGCCATAAACAACATGAATCTATTTCTGGGGAGTTACATTTGCATATTTCAAGTTATACGAGGTTGAAATATTTATCAAGTGTTCCTGAACTTATATTTTCCCATTCATTTTCATTCTTATAAAGAAAAAACCGAGTAGATGTTTTAATTTATCTTAGGAATTTGAATCAGGGCTGGATAAACGGCGATTGGGCCCAATCGGGCCCCGCATTTGAAAGGGCCCTGTGTTACCATCAAAATGAACAGAAAAGATTTTGAAATTTAAAGCAAATTGTTTTTGACTATAAGAAATAAATTATGAGGTATTAAAATAGTAATAAAAAATATATTTTAAGTTTGCATTGCTGAATGAGATTTATCAATGTGTTTATTATTATATAATATATACTTTGTAATACTGAAAACTGACACCCGTAAAAATTCAGAGTCAAATTTATTGAATTTGATCGGAATAGTCCTATATTAGAGAGATTTTGCACTACGTACATGAACTACTTTACATACGTAAACTATTATACAAGTATATTTTATTTAAATATTTAATATATAGAGAGGGCACAAAAAAATCCAATCGGGCCCCACCCCTATTCAATCCAGCCCTGATTGGAATTAATTTCTTTTATTTTGGACTAACTGACTGTAAAATATTTTCTTTTATTTTATTATAAAATATTTTATTATATAATATTTTCTTTTATTTTATTATAAAATAAAATTCTTTTATTTTCAACTAACTGAATCTGTAAAACTGTCTCTTGATTAAAATCATTGTCGAAGAGAAGAGATGGTTGAACCCACAAACAACCGGAACCTATAAAAATTATTGGAACTACAGAAGTGAGAAAAAGCAAGAAAAACAGAATAACTACAATATTCTTAAGCTTGAACGAGCCAAAAAGAAGTTACTCCCCCAAAATAGAACGCTTGTCTATCCCTAGAACCTAAATAAACAATCAGGGCTTAAACCCCTCCGAAAAACATTTTCCTGCACAGATGTATGCGTTTTTTTTCTATCCAGTCGAACTCATATATACCTTAGTTATCAAGCGTGGATCTGAGGCTCTAAAGTGGCAAGATAAGATAGCAAAGTGGCAAGTGACAAGAAAAGATAAAAACTTCTTCGGGAATTCGAAGGAACCCTTTGAGTTCTGATTTTTAAAGTTTTCCCACTGATTCTTATCTTTACGGTCCATGGCATTCCTGCCTAACACAAGAACATAAATACACAAAAATAAAGGGAGAGAAGGGTTAAGTTTTTCAAATCTAAGGGTTGCAATTTTGCTGTTTTTTTATTTTCTTTTTCAACGGAAATACCTAAAAAGGGTAATTTTATAACTCTAGTGGAAGGAAGGTAAAAAAATGGGAGGGCAATTACCCCCTCCAAAATTGAGGCCCCTAGTCCAAGATAGATTTCTGTCGTAAATATAGATTGGTTTAGCTTAGCTCATCCAAATGTAGATAAACAAGCAACAGAACTTGCCAGGTGACAAACATAAAAAAACGATGTTTATATGGTACTCTTAGGATCGGATAGGTATCTGTTGCATAACGACAAATTGATTTCAGAATTGAGAATTACGATTTTTATTCAATTATATAGGTAGATAAGAAACAGAGGGCTAATACTGTCACTCATCAAGACAACGTTTTATTCGTTTCTTTTTAACACGGGTGATTTGTCATCAAAAATTTCAAGAACATTTGAAAGACTTCTTATTTTCACAGCCTTCCATGAAATACAGCTTTTTACAGAATTCCCCCAGAAACTTTGGAATATGATAAAAACTTTCACTGGTTCTCTCAATAGGAAAAAGTAGAAATACGAGTTGTCACACATGTTCTACATGACTGACTAAAATATGCCCTAAATACTTTTTTTTTATTTTTGTCAACTGAAACAAGATTGTCAACTTTTTTCTATCAAACCCGTTCCAGGTTTTAGCGACATCCTTTTTTTTTTTACAGTTATGAGTCACTTTTTGTTATCTTACATAAACTTCAGGGAATGTCAGAGACAAGCCCAGATTTCTGAGGAACGAATGAAGAAACCTAAAATTTTTGCAATTTTAGGAGTAAAAATTCTTGATTCTGAGTTCTCATTATTATTTTTAAGAGAGGCATAAACAGAAGTAATCTTCATTTTTACACATTTAGGGAGAGGATAAAGAATTTCTGCATTTGCATGAATTCGTTAAAATATTTCCGTCGTTTGATTTCATTCTACTCTATCAGGCAAACACAATATTGTGTTCCTTGAGGGGGGGCATCAGTTTTGGAAGCATCTTTATTGACAAAATACAAATTTCACAAATTTGCATTGAATCATGTTTATCACTGAAAATTCTACTTGCTAAGATGTTTGCCAGGAAGTGGAAAATCTTTATGCAGACAAATTCCCAAGGAATTCACTAGACTAGAACCCTCCCCCTTGAAAGCCCATACATTTTGCTATTTGAACCCATAAGTCAATTTACTGATCCCCCCCCCCCACTGACGGCGTCACACGCTTTTTAAAATCATATTTGGATACAGAATCAAAATAATAACTCAAGCAATTTGCTTTCAGATCATTAGTCGAAGGGAATAAGCAGTACAAGAAAAATTTCCAGTAAAGTAAGAGTCAAGAATTTTTCTAGGACGGCGATACTACATATAAATCTCCATTTAAACGTTTTTTAGTCAAACGTCTCCCTTTTAAAACATACGATTTCACCCTCAAAGGCGTCATCGTAGGAGAGGTCAGTGAGGCTACCTTGGGCCTCTTTTAGACAGGAGACTTACTTAAAACAGTAATATTTATAGGAAGATTCTTTTTGACATTTAAAAAAGATTTAGGAGGTAGCCTACATATCACAAATTTGACTGGCTCAGACTCTTTACCGCCGAATAACACCATAAATACGAATATAGTTACAAGTGTAACCTTATAAAGTAGAGGGTGGACTGCACTAATAAAAATATTGGAGAAAAAAGGAGAAAGCAAAGCAGAGTTGAGGAGTACATAGGAACTTGAGAGCAGAAACGAGAAAGTAAAGCGGATTTGAGGAGTAGCCTATATAGGAACGTGGAATCTCTGGACGTCTTGAGAAGCGTACTTTTACTCTTAAAATTTTTTTGACGGTTAAATTTTAAGCTACTGAATATTAATACAAAACTTATGAAAGCTTGCCAACCAATAAGTAATCCAGTCAATCAATGTGTCTTCATTGACACGCACTTAAATTAGTGAGCTTAATCGACCGAGTGATTCAGTTTCTCTAAAATTAATTAACATAAAAATTAGACATCTTTTGATGACAACAGGCATTGATATGACTCCAAAACATGTCCAGTTTCTATATTGATAACAGATTTAACAACTTACTGTAGTATGTCTAATGCATTGAACGATCAGACGTCTAGATTTTTGCATGTTTGAAGACATTTCTGGTACTATTTCCCATGTGTCAAGAGAGAACCTCAGCTTACTCTTAGGAGGGAAGAGTACTATTCTTCACCCCCCGTGTCCCATACACACGCCTATGTACAGTTGAAGTAAACATGGGTCTAACTTTAAACTTCAAAACTTATTAAGTCCTTGGGACCCACGTTCCAGACCAGTTCTTAATCATCCAAAGAGGCATCTCACTGACTTTTTATTTGCGCATAATTTGGCCTTTCTCACCTCAAAGATACTAAAATCTAAACTTTCAACAAAAAAATTTCCATATATACATCCCCATCGATCACAACCAGCACTAGACATTTTTGCCGAATTTGTGCTGTCACAACAAAATTGTTAGATAATCACAATTGTCCAAAATCACAATTCCATAATATTTTTCATCGATGGAAACGACGCAGAATGTAGGCAAGTCGCCGAGCCTAATCCCTCCCCAACCCTAAAACCTAATAATTTTTACTATGTTACTAAGATCAAATTTCGTAAACGCGCAAACTTATTTTGCAAATTTTTAATCTTCAGGGGAGGAGTGACGCCCCCTACCCTTGATGTATTTAAAACACTTTTACTTCAAAACTTACTTTAATGTGCCAAAAAAGACAAAGGGTAGGACGAGGTCCAAGTAAAATCACAACTAGCAAACTACAAAATTAGCTATTTTATCTGCGGATTTTTCTAAGAAGTTTTATCGTTGATAGAGAATTTGAAGGGTTGTCTTCAAAAACTGATAATGCAGCAAAACAGTAAGTCTCAAGGCTACAAGGATTGAATTGGAATCCACAACTGTTAATAATTCTTAGTTAACAATTTCTACTCTTAGTTTCCTACAAACACTGGCTGATCCAAGGGGGGCCCCCCAAGATTTTCCTGAAACCCTCATTCCGTTTGTTCTGTTTTTCACTTTTTTTTTAAAATAAACTAGTTAATTCTCTTAGTTTCCTACAAACACTGGCTGATCCAAGGAGAACACCCACCCCCAAGATTTTCCTGACACCCTCATTCCGTTTGTTCTGTTTTTCACTCTTTTTTTTTTAAATAAATTAGTTAATTCTCTTAGTTTCCTACAAACACTGGCTGATCCAAGGATCCCCCCCCCAAGATTTTCCTGACACCCCCATTCCGTTTGTTCTGTTTTTCACTCTTAAAAAAATAAACTAGTTAATTCTCTTAGTTTCCTACAAACACTGGCTGATCCAAGGAGAACACCCACCCCCAAGATTTTCCTGACACCCTCATTCCATTTTTTTCTATTTTTCACTCTTTCTTTTTAAATAGACTAGTTAATTCTCTTGGTTTCCTACAAACACTGACTGATCCAAGGAGAACCCCCACCCCCAAGATTTTCCTGACACCCTCATTCCGTTTTTTTTTTCTGTTTTTCACTATTTTTTTTTAGTTTCCTACAAACACTGGCTGATCCAAGGAGGACAGCCACCCCCAAGATTTTCCTGACACCCTCACTCCGTTTTTTCTGTTTTTCACTCTTTTTTTTAAAAAAAAACTAGTTAATTCTCTTAGTTTCCTACAAACACTGGCTGAGCCAAGGAGAACCCCCATGATTTTCCTGACACCCTCATTCCGTTTTTTCTGTTTTTCACTCTTAAAAAAATAAACTAATTAATTCTCTTAGTTTCCTACAAACACTGGCTGATCCAAGGAGGACACCCCCCCCCAAGATTTTCCTGACACCCTCACTCCGTGTTTTTCTGTTTTTCACTCTTTTTTTAAATAAACTAGTTAATTCTCTTAGTTTCCTAAAAACACTGGCTGATCCAAGGAGGACCCCCACCCCCAAGATTTTTCTGACACCCTCATTCCGTTTTTTTCTGTTTTCACTCTTTTTTTAAAAAAATAAACTAGTTAATTCTCTTAGTTTTAAACACTGGCTGATCCAAGGAGGACCCCCCCCCCTCAAGATTTTTCTGACACCTCATTCCGTTTTTTCTGTTTTCACTCTTTTTTTAAAATAAACAAGTCAATTTCGTGAATTATTGGCGCCCTTGACATATTGTCCCACCCCCCAAGATTTTGCTTTAGATCCGCCCTTAACCAAAATATACCTTCTGAGATAAGCTAGCCCAGTAGGCTGTGCTGAATTTTCTCTTCCAAGCTTGTCTTCTTTTTTTTTTTAATTTTCCGCCGAATTAATATTTTTCTGAGAATTTTTAGCTAACGCTTTTGTTTTTACAAGCTAGTAGAAAATTGTTAGCCAACATTGTTAGTTAATGACTGAACAACGGAAAATATTCATTAGTCTCACCAAATTAAAGTGGAATAAAAGGAGGGTTTAGATCCCTATCGACCACTACTAATATATTTAATCCCAACAATTCCTAGCCATGTTCATTAAAACAGTTTGGAATTTTCTGCCTTAGCAAATTATAGAAGCTAAACTAGTGTTATTCAAAAATCTATTAAAACAAACTTTCAAAGATGACGTCCCATCTATCAACAACAACTTTCAGATCCAGATACTTTCCATCTATCAACAAGAATATCAGACATTTAATCGCATCCAATTTAGTTAAGGGTAGTATTGATATAGAAGCTTTTCGAGCGGTAGCATATTTTATCGCCCAGGTCAAAATCTCTTGATCTGTCTCCAAATGTCGCTTCTTTTCCCAATAAATAAACTTTAGAAACACATTTTGGCATGATATGTCACGAAATTTCACAGTAAGGGGTTTGCAACTACACAACGTGATTTTCATCCATGAAATCGGAGAAACTTTGGTCGAGGAATAAGTCCGCCTTTGTTTCAACTCTTTTATTGTTTTATCCTAATTAACTAACAAAATAAATAAGATTGTCCTAATTAATTAATAAAATAAATAAGATTACTAACAAAATATACCAATTTAAATATGACAAATGGCTTCATTACAATAATGATAGATCAAAGATCAGTGTTATTAATATTCATCCATTTATGCACACAGGGAAAGTTATTTTAGGGGGAGATGCGAATTTAAGAAAAAAATAGGCAAAATATATTGCAAAATCTACCCAGTGTCCTTATATATAAAAAGAAAGGTCAAGGACATATCAAGGACTTTCGTTCGTGGGGGGAGGATACAAAAAAGACTTGAAAAAACACATCTAAAATTTGTTTTTATCCATTTTTGTTACGTTTTACTAACCAAATTTTCAAGGGGAGTTGAAAACCGGTAGCCCCTCCCCCCGAATACTGTCTTGAGTAGAATATAAATCTCAATTTAGTAAAGAAAAATGAAACGCTGCTTGAATTACTGAAATTAAGCAGCATCAACAATCCAGTGGCGGTTTTAGGCCTCCTAATCTGGAGGGACAAGGTATACCACAGGAGTGTAAAAATACAAAATATAAGGAACTTAATGTCAGATTTCAGAAAAACTGGGACATGGCAGCTCCCCCCCCCCGTCCAGACCTAGAACCGCCACTGCCACAGTCTGCGAAAGTTTTAGATTATACAAACCATCCTGAACTTTTTCAAGCTTATTTTTTGTATTGACAGTACGGTTTATTACAATTATAGATAGATAAAAATAATTAATTAGCGCAAAGAAGACTATAGCAAAGATTACCAACAATGTGTGATAAACAGAGTAAGACAAACTGTAGGATAGAATGAATGATGATTGTTTGAAAACCGATTTGACTGAAAAATGAAAGTATCGGTTTAGGGGAGGGGCGTTATGCGAGTACCGATTACTAAAAAAAACGAGTCTATGAACATCTACCGATTACAATAAGAGCGGCAAATTAGTTTCACCCCTGGTGAACATCTGGGAGCGCCATATGTGCCACACAGTTCCGTCACGCATTGCACAGTTCCCGCAACACTTGGAACAGTTCCACCATACTTGGCATTGCGCCACCTGGTGTAGGTGATTTTTGCAAGTAGGGGATCACTAATTTTTAACCAAGAATTAAAAACCTACGTGAAAAATTCATTTACAAATTGAATAGAAAAACAACAAAAATCGAAAAATCCAATGCTTTTGCTTCCTTTGTTGAAATTTGTCTCACAATGCAACTAAATCCAACGAAAGAAGGCTAATCTAAACTATTTCAAATTTTGTTTATCTCAGGGCTTTTCTTTTTTATCAATCTAAACGTACAAAAAATGTTTAAATATTCAAATAATATAAATATTTTGTCAGTGCTTCTGTATTATCCAGTACACACTCGAGAATTTTGATCTGCAGATCAGACAATAACCGGTTTATATCTGTCAGTATTCGAAGAAAATCAGCTTAGGCTCAGTTGAAATCTACGTTGTAGGTATATTTTTATAAATATTTAATGTATAGAGATGGTATTTTGGTTGGGTTAGGTTATGTTAGGTATTTAACACAATGCGTTCTGTACGGCCCTCCTACCATAATTCTTTGTTGTAGTTTCCATTCTTTTGTTAATAAAGTATTATATTTTCATCATATTTTGGTATTTTTCATTATGTTTAACCCAACTTCATTTCTCGAGGGTGTAGGCTACTGGATAATACACTAAGTACCCTTTTGTCTTATGCCTTTATGTCTTCATATTTTCATATGCTATCATCCTTAAAAATCCCGATTCAGTGACGCAAGTTTTGTATCTTTTTGCTACCTGTCATTTTTTTTCTTCCTGTCCAACGTTGATTTTGCCAAAGTTTATTACGTTTTGGCTAAGTTCCCTCCCTCTCTGGCTACATTTCAGCATTAGATCAGCTGTTCACATTTTTGTTCTATTTAAAATAGGGGGAATCCCCTCAAAAGAAAACGTCTCATCACTGAATTTTCAAAAAGGGTACAGTTTGTTCAAAACAATGACACAATTTAGAAAGACTACTTTTATTAATTGATCAATAAAACTAAAACAAATTATCCAATATTTGACTCTCTCTGTGTCATACTTGATTTCTTTTTCCACCAAAGAACCCGCGCCAAAATGGCGACATGCCAATCTATGAAGTCTCTAAGAGGTTTTAGTCACGTATTACTCAGTGACTATTAATTGCGGCATTCTCGGAACCAAATTAAAACCACTGATAAAATAAACATTTAAAAATAGCAACATCTAAAGTTTGGAATCAAAATATGGAACAAAATAAGACTGGAACAGATTTGGCACTTAAAGTTTGGATTCTTAACCTCTTTCTACAAGGAATGAAGAGCCTATACATTGAATTTTAGAAACACTTCAATTGTTGAAAATAAAAGAAAAAAGAAGAATATTGGGATACATTGCCCAACAGTAGCAAACGTAGAAGACGGATGGTTGTGGGTTACATCCCCCTCCCTCCAAAGAGTTATATGAACGTTCTTTCCTATATCTCAGTGATTAGTTGTCGAATTGACAAAAAACAGAAAGGAGAAGAGGTCTAAGAATATAAATCTACGGACCAAGATTAGAACATTGGAAGCTACAATAATGACAGTGGTCAAGTATGGTTCTGAAGCGTGGGTGCTCCAAAAAACGGAGGAGAATTTGTTGGATGTTTCCTGGACATTTCTATTTGGTTGATGGTTCGGTTATACTGTTTGGTCCTAGGTAGTTGGATAGATGAGTAAGGTCAAAACCTCGTTCAAGTGCACATTTGTCTCAATTGCTGGATTAGGATGACATTCTTTTTCTTCTTCTTCTTCTTCTTCTTCTTCTTCTCTCTCTCTCTCTCTCTCTCTTTTTTTTGCTTGCCAAGTAATTACCTCTAAAACATTATAGAAATTGTCTACAGTTTGTTATAGGTACCTGTCTGTCTAACCGTAGATCAAACAGCAAGCTGTAAGAAAAATGTGGTTTAATCCCACTTTCCAGAGCTATAATGAAAGAAAGGTTGATAGTGATATGGCTAGGACACGTTCTGCGGGTGAAGGATGACAGATTGCCGAAGATTACCCTTGTCAGCCAACCATCATGGGCCAAACGAAAAGCAGGTCGTCCCCGAATTGGGTGAGAGTAGGAGGTAAAGAAAGATTTAAGGGAAACTGGAACTTCCTGTGAGAGGGTAAACAGGGAGGCTTTGAACAGGTTGGGATAAAGGAAGAACGCGCGCAGCTGCGTTGGCCTCAGGCGGCTTGGTGCTGCAGTGAGTTGTTAATAGCAGTTGTAGAAGGCAGCAGACAAGATACACTGTTGCAGGATAGAATAATCAGGATTTACTTATGTTTCCTGGTGTGTTTGAATATTTGAAACATGTTTAAGCACATTTCCATACGGAGTTAGTCACATTGGTTACTTTACAAGGGTCACAATACAAAAGTTGTACTTAATAGATACATCAAGCCTTTTGTAGTCAGAGCTTAGTCCGAGTTACGCAGGCACACGTACAGGGAGGAGGAGGGCTTGCTGCTCCCTCTCCCCCAAAACCCTACAATTTTTCCGAATTTATGTAAATTTCTTAAGTTTATTCTGTTTTATTTCCCTACCCCCTGAACAAATTACTGCGTACGTCCCTGGAGTTATGTAGCTATTTATTATAAGTCTCACTGTAGTTGATACAGTCTCATCCATAGAAATTATTTATAGCAGTCAAACTTTTACGACGGCCAGGGGGTCAAAAGAAATGTTGATGTTAAGTGAGGAGGGAGATCCTCTACTACCCTCCGTGCACACCTTCTGTTAAGCTATTTTTCTTGTCCAAGCCCCTTAATACTATTGTCGGGTTGGGCAGCTCATTAAATATTCATAGACAGTTTGTTTTAAAAAATGTGATATGCTATCCGCTTAGCAAAAAAAAAGTAACAATAATAACAAAAAATGTAGAACCAAAAGAATGATATGGTATAGCTGGTTCAAAGCCTTTCTTCTGAAGCAATGACCTGGGCACCGATGCCAGGCCGTAAAACTTCACATAGGCCAGCTAGCTAATAACAGGAAATAACATATATTTTTATTTCAATACGAGCTCTAAGCTTATCAGAAAATGTAATCGGTTTTTCACCTTCTCTAAACTTATAAGATGTTAGTAACACTGGTATATAGTACGTACACACGTAGGACTTTGTTTCGGGGGGGGGGGCACATTTCGAGGGGCAAAAGTTAGAAAAAAGTGCAAAAAGGGAAGAATACAGGTAATAACAGGAGAAGTCATGGGTATCTTGATGTTATCGGGAGAAGGTAAGGCCTCCACTACCCTTGCGCATATTCCGGGTTTAGACAGCATGTAAAAAAAAGAATGAAGACTTAAGGTCCATTCACATTGGTATTTTGCTGGTAACGAGATTGAGCCAGTTCCAAAACCTGGAATTTACTGACGCTAGTGACCAGGTTTCCCCGTTCATGATGGATAATTTGTACACTGAAATCAACTAATATTGTAATGATCTTATGTGTTTGTCTTATCTCACATCTCATACACTCATTGTTTCTCTTGTCGTACGAATGATCTTGAGCTCCGACGAACTCCATTAACTTCTCAATATATTTCAGTCGTTTTCTTTTCCAGTCTCTTTTCCATTTATTATCTTTTTTTGTTTGCAGTTGTTTCTCCATCCCTCAGAAAATCCTATCAAAATTGGTTTAAATCGGTTGAATATCAGTTTTGACTCGGTCCAGTTCTGGACTCTAGCACAATCTCTGTTGTGATTCGTTGTGAACGGCTTTGGTTTCAACTGATTCCCGAAATTAGCGCTAGATAAGTCTCGGTATTAGTAAAATCCTAGTGTGAATGGGTCTTTAGCCCGTTGGATTTTGAAGTTAACAAGAATAAAATGTTTATCAGGTCATCTTTTGTGCAACACCATCTATGATAGTGCTTATAGATTGCATTAACATCTGCATAAGAAAAAAAAAACAAAAAAAAACAAAAAAAAAAACACGAAGCTTGAAAAGAGAAATCTAGCAAGGCACAAAACAATTAGATTTGAATAATAAAAAACCCTTTATGCTATATCATACACAAGGGCACGTTCAATATTTTTCTCGGAAGTTATTTTTCGGGGAGGGGGGTTTACAAAAACTTAAAAAACGCATCGGAAATTTATTTATATGCATTTTTCTTACGTTTTTAAGTCAGCCAAAAAATACGAGGGGGGGGGGGGTTCAAACCCTGAAACACCCTCTGGATACTGCCTTGATCAGACATCTGTTTTCTTCTTTCAAATAGAAAAGCGTTGACAAAGAATGCGCGTTCTTACAAGTTTGTTACAAACCAACGAAGTTTCAAACTTTGACTTTCCTTATTAAAAGTAGAGGAGATTTTCAAGAGCTCATAGAAGAAACTAGGAAAGGGACAAAGAGGACTTGCTTCCAGATGAATAATTTCATTCTTAGCCAAACTTATGCCTCACGGATGAATTACCATAAAATCCACCAAGCAATCATCTGGGGTCCAGAAAAATAGTCACAAATACAAAATTTTCAAGTCTTTCATTTTTCATCTTTAAATAAAAAAATTTTAATTATAGGGTAATATCGCGATGAATATTTTTTTTATTAATCTGAGATTCTAAACAGAGGGAGATTATTCCTGGATGCGTGTGCTTTGATTTAGTATTTTTATGACCACTGTTTAATGGTTCGATCGTGATTCAATTAAGTTTAACTCAATCCTGCTGTATCCTAACACCCCTTTCAACTCCACCCACATCAAACTCGACCCTAATTTAATTCTATTATGTTTAATTCAACCCTAGCTCAATCCCATTCTAACTCAACCCTCTTCACATGACCACATTCAATTCAACCGCCATTCAACTCAACTCCATAGAGTTGGGTTGATGGTACAACCACCCTTCCTATTGTAACTCAACTTCAATTTAAATTAACCCTAAATCCAACAATATAACTGAACAGCATATATATATATATATATATATATATATATATATATATATATATATATATATATATATATATATATATATATATATATATATATATATATATATATATATATATATATATATATATATATATATATCTATCTATCTATCTATATATATATATATATATATATATATATATATATATATATATATATTTATATATTTATATTTCACTTTGACCGCATCTCAAACAGTAAGCTGCACCAAATGTGTTTCAGTCTCACTTTCTAGGGCTATAATGAGAAAAAGGTTGAGATAGCTAGGGCACGTTCTGAGGATAAAGGTTGACAGATTGCCAACAATCATCCTTGTCGGCCAACTATCAAAGGTCAAATGAAAAATAGGTCGTCCTGGAATGGGGTAGGTGAATGTCATAAGGAAAGATTTAAGGTAAATGGGAACTTCTTGGGAGGGTGTAAAGAGGGCGACTTTGAAGAGATTGGGATGGAAGAGGAGCGTGAATAGCTGTGTTGGATTCAGGTGGCTTGATGCTGCAGTGAGTTTTTAGTAGTAGTAGCTAGCTATGCGGGATTGATATGAATGGGATTGAATATCTTGAGTTTGAACTAAATGAATATTGAGTTGAATAAGTGTTAAAGCAATTGGAGTTGAGTTACACAATTGCCATTGATTGTACATATAGATACAAAAGTTTTTCATGAAGAATAATCTTCCGGCAGCTGCCTTTTGGAGTGGTCAATGCGTCGGATTTTGTCAAACGTGGCTCTCACACATACCACGTTTCCCGGCATTGTTGCGGTCGAATTGTATCAATTTTCTATTCAATGCAGAGCATGCTGCTCAGGAGTTTAATACTCAGACACGAATAATTGTTCTGTTTAGAAGAAAATTATGTCAGCAAAGTTTCAACTAGACCCCGGCGCCGCGCCGGCGGATCGACCGAACGCCGCCGACAAGAGGCCCGGTCGAACCCCGCTGAAGTGTCGCAGCACCACCAGCGCACCACAGGCGCGCCACCGCCAGCAAAGTCGGCGGCGTTCGGTCGACTTTAAATTAATTTTGCGGCAATTCTTTATTGCGTCAACCGCAAAGTCAGAGCTTTTCCTTCTCGTGTGGTTTAGTATTTCGATTTTCCTGATTAGAAATCAAGCAGGGCTTGCACTATCCCCGAATTTTCGAGTATTTCCCCGAAAATCTATGCGTCACCCCGAAAAAAAATTTGGTTCCCCGAAAATCACGTAATCACGGTGCCACCCCAAGCGATTTATCACCAGTGACTTTCCCTACCAAATATTCCTTTGCATAATTCTTCACTACTCTCTGGTTCGTTAATTTTCGTCTCTTGTTACTTTGCATAAAAACCAGACAGATGCAATATGCAATTGCATTGCAAATATTGCAATATACACAGTTCTTCATATGTTGACAAAAAAAAGTATTGTCTTTATGAAATCAGACATTATGAGTTTAAATCATTTCGAATCTAGTTTCCCACTTGCAATTCCTTAAATCATTTGCAGTCAAGAATTTCATTTTCATGTTGAATAGAATTATAGAACGCACCATTTGCTACAGTTGGATTTTAAAGTTGATAGCAGAAAGATCGTTTTTAGAGCTGAATTTTAAGTTTGCGGAATTTTTTTTTCTTTTGCGATTTTTAGATAAGATTTTCTTAATGTTTAATACTCAATTGTTGAACGCTTGATGGATTAAAAAAAATACAATCTTCTGTCTGAAAATATTTTACACCCCACCCCCCCAAGAAAAGAAAAGACCTTCTATTGAGACAAAATTAAGCTATAGACTGAGCTTTGTACAAGGTTGGGGAATTAAAGATTGAAACGGAAGTTACCTTAAAAAAACGATTCATACAAAAATTTTAAATTTTTGGTTATAGGGGGGGGGGGGATAGGGGGCATAGGCTACTGACCTAATTTAGCTTTTGTGTGTGCCCCCGTTTAATTAGATTCTTTGGAGATTAATGAATACCACGGTGAATCTATGACTCAGTTTTCCTATAATTTGAGGTACATCGAAATAATTTCGCCTTTTTTGTCGTTGTCTTTGTACGCCTTTACTCGTACACTCAAATTTTTTTTTCAAGGAATATTAAGTTATTTAACGTTATTTCACGTGTTTGTTTGAACAATATAGTGACCTAGTTAATTATGAAATAAATAATTTTTTTAATGTAAAGCTGAGACGGTATCCTAGCAAGGTGGTATCCAGAAAGGGGGGGGGGGGGTAGAGAGGTGTTACATTTAAATGATAATATCTCAAATTTTTTTTTAATGAAAGCAGGGATGCAAAAAAGTTAATTTTTTTTTCATTTAAAGCAGACCCGGCCTCCTATCATATTTAAATGATAGTACCTCGAATTTTTTTTTTGAAAGCAGGGATACCAATAAGTTTTTTTTTATATTTAAAGCAGAGACGGTATCCTATCAAGATGATAATATCCATGGGGGGGGCATAGGGAGGTTTTATATTTAAGTGATAGTACATTTATATTTTTTTTTTATTGAAAGCAGGGATGCCAAAAAGCTATTTTTTTTTAATTTAAGTTGAGACGGTATTCTATCAAGGTGGTATCCAGAGGGGGGGGGGCGATAGGGAGATATTATATATAAATGATAGTATGTCAAATTTCTTTATTTTTTAAAGCAGGGATGCCAAAAAGTTAATTATTTTTTTAATTTAAAGTAGAGAAGGTGCATGGTATCCAGAGGGGGGGGGGGGGGTTAGGGAAGTATCATATTTAAATGATAATATCTTGAATTTTTTTTTATTGAAAGCAGGGATGCCAATTTTTTTTTTTATTTAAAGCAGAGACGGTATCCTATCAAGATGGTATCCAGAGGGGGGGGCATAGGGAGTTATTAAATTTAAGTGATAGTCTTGTGATTTTTTTTTTATTGAAAGCAGGGATGCCAAAAAGTTTTTTTTTAATTTGAAGCAGAGACGGTATCCTATCAAGGTGGTGTCCAGAGGGGGGGGGTAGGGAATTATTATATTCAAATAATAATATCTTGAATTTTCTTATTGAAAGCAGCCTAAGTCCAAACAAAGTGAATAAGTTGATATTTATTCGTGACAATTATAGCCACATCCCGCAGTTAGAATAGACTTCCAAGTTTGACTGAAGGAATTTTTTTCGACCAGTTGACCCCTAGATTTTTTGTCCCTAGATGTTGATGTGTTTTTGTGTTTTACATATATTTTTGCTTGCAACTGTATGTTCTTTTGTGTATTGTAAATATAGTTTTATATTTTTGGTATGGTATATTTCGACAGTTGGATAATGTTTTGAAATATGAATCAACACATGTAAATTAAAGAAGGAAGAAGCCAAGCAAAAATACTCCGTACAACATCTTTGTCCAACCCCATGATTATTTTAAAATTAACAAGATTTTCGTGAGATATACTTGATTTATTTTCGTGAAGATTTTCGTGAGTTATACTCATGGAAATTGAAACACTAGTCTCATGGAAGTCTCATGGAATAAAAAATGAATAATATCCAAAAGAGCAGCCAAAAGCAATGAAAAAGCAGTAGTTCAGCCTTAGCCTACATGACATATATTCTATAAAGAAGCCAAAAAAACTTTAAAATACATTTTTAAAAAATTGTTATTAAAAACCAGTTTTTAATACAAGAAGGCTTTTAAGGAATCCAAAAGAGCAAAACACAAAAACAATCAATATCAAAGTCGCCCATTTCAACTGTTTTAAAGGTGACAAAGCAGATATTGGCAAAGGGCATTATGAAAAAATTTAGCTTCCAAGTTCAAACTTATATTCAAAGTTTTTACCCAGATAACTGACGAATTTTGTGATACGGTATTTGAAGTTTTGTATGCAGTAATGCTCGATGAAAAAAACTACTAATTTTGATAATTATTTAGTTAAGAATACATAGCTAATAGATACTTCAACTATTATGCAAGGGTTCTGAAACGCCACAGCCATTTCGTTTCTACCGGATTTCTACTTCTCTTGATGAATAACAAAGAAGACCAATTTCCAGCCAGCGACTAGTGAAGTTTTGAACTCATGAATAGGCTCGAATCTGTGGTAAATTTAAGCTGTGATTTGAGAAAGACTGATGAAAACATTAATGTTTGCAGTCAACATTGATCGCGCCGGCGGCGCGCCGCCGACGTCTTACCGGCGGTGCGGCGCGGCGTGCTGTTTTTGGCCCCGCCGCCGCCGGTCGTCCCTCATCGGCGTGGCGCCGGGGTCTAGTTTCAACCGAATGCAAAATGAACAAGCATTCTCTTGCGATACTAGTAACCACAAAGCGTGTGACGTTTTCCCACTGCGTCATAGTAAACAGCATCACAAGAGCAAAATTAAGCCGGAAATTCACGGAAATTCACAATACAAGCAGAAATTCACTTTGGAAAATTCACTGATGTGGAGAGGCTACTGCGCAACCTCATCTCTGGAAAACACCTAAATAGCAAAAATGTACACTATCTGACTATCTGGCAGTACTGATAGCAATTACTGTTAATGACCTATGCGGAGCCTTGGAGCCCGGGCTTCGCTCGGTTCCCGGCACTCGCAAAATAAAGCTTCGCCCGGGCCCGACAAAATAAAACTTTCCAAAAAAGTAAAGAGTAAAATTTATACTTAAGTGCTATAGCTGAAAAGCCATTAAGTCGACTAAAAGTATGACACACAAATTAAAAAGGTACCTCATTTTTTTCATCAGTCGTCACACAAATAGCTGAAAACTACAAATTTTTAAACCTTAGAAAAACTTGAAATCAAGAGCCAAAAAACTATTATAGAAACAAGAAATTCAGCTATACATGTATATACTACGGGAAATCTCAATCACTGATGTGAATTTCTTAAGTTTGCCTACAGTCCTAACCCTACCAAGACAGCCTAACTTCGTATTTGTGCACATATGATCATGAATTATTCATTTTAATACCCATACACTCTTTTATTGGAGAGCTCATTTCGCAAAAGTCGAACCAAATAGAGCGAGTTCAAACAATATAAAAAGAACCGGATTTTTTTTTTTACAAAAAATAAAAACAATAAAGTGTTTTACATTTCGACAGTACAGAGATCAATTGCTTTGTTGCGTGTATACCAGAGCACTAGTTTTACATAATTCTACAACTCTAGGGGAATATCCAGTAGTCGGTACACTTGCGCTAGTTTTATAGATTTATGCTGCATTGGTTTAGAAACAATAGTTTTTGCTCTTTTCAAGGTTCAATCTGGCTCTTTACTTACATGGAATTTTTTTTTCGTTAAAGCCCATTAGCAATAAGGCCATAACGATATCAGCACTTTATGCATTTTGTTCTGTTCAATTCAGCTATTAGCACGAATAAAAATCCCCCGGTGATACTTAGAATCGAAGAGAATTGTTCTTCGTTTGACAGTTGCTTGGACTTCAGTATGGTCAACATTTTTGCCATGCTTGGCACAGATTACGCCACTTTTGGCCAGGGGCAGATCCAGGATTTTTTTAGGAGGGGGGCGAAAAATAGGTTGATCCGATAAAAAAATTTTAGCAGGGGCGGCAAAATCGGTTGACGCAATAAACTTGCATTAGGAGCAAGTTTATTTAAAGCAATCTTGGGTTAACTAAGTAATGTACACTCCTTTAGACAACGCTAGGGGGGGGGCGCCCCATGGATCTGCCACTGCTTTTGGCATAGTTTCCGCAACGCGTTGGCACACTTCCGCCACGCTTACCAAACGTCACCTGATACACGTGATTTCTTAAAGTGAGCACCTCCTCGGTCAATAAGTTTTATAAGAAACAGCATAACGCTCAAAAGTCATTAATCAGACTACAGGCCATAGCTAATTATTCTGTACGACAACCTTGGTCTTTGGGATGTATATTTGATACCCCTTAGCCCTGAATCGCCAACTCGGGAACGTACGTACAAATAGCGGATAGAAATCAGTATCTCACCGTTTCAAAAATTGTGGAGTATTGTGGAGCCAGTTTAGACCGACTGCTCCTTTTGCCACTCTTTCATTAAAAGAAGGCTCCATATTGGAAACTACATTCGTCTGTCAAAATTTTCAACGTCGGCTCTGATAAGATAAACAGCGTTATGTCAAATTTTTGGGTAAACTGACATTCGAAATCGAATTCCGAAAACTGGCTTCACTCGAGCAATCCGTCTATTAATGTTTCAATATCTCAAGTGGTTCTCAATATACTTAGACCACATATTAAAAAACATACCAGCACAACAAACCCATGTATTTCTTCAAAATTCCGCCCCAAAAAACGTAAGTCTTGCTATTTTGGAGCACTATTACCAAAGAAATGGTATTGGAACCACCAGTTTCAAAAACTGGACGCGCAAGTCCCAAATTTGAACCGCGAGTATAACGAAATTAGATTTTTTTTTTTTTTTTTCTTACTCTTCTCTGCCGGTTGTTAAATTTTCCAACTAAGACCCCCTTTTAAGGCAGCACGAAAGCATTACAGACACAACAATTTTGGTTACAGTTTAGCCATTACGAGAATGGGGTGCTCTGAATAGGCAAGCTTATTCACAAGTAAGCAAAAGATACACTAATTAGCAAAAGCAAGCAAAAGATACATTGAATCCGTCCATAGGTGCCATATTTATGGCAGCAAGGGTAGGCTAATTCAAAATTTTAGCAGGTAATTGCACATGAGGGTAAACAATCATTTTTAGAACAAACGTATATAGGGTATAGATATTACTTTCCAGACAAACTTTCGTTAATATTTAAGAAGAAAGCACTCGATCTAGGCGAATAAAACTTTAAGAAATTTTCAAGAGTTGATATTTAAGGCGATTTCCAAAAGATTCATTTGCATATCTCCACTACTTTCTATGAAACATTAAAGGAATTTAGCTTAGGAAAACAATTGTTTACCCTAGATTACTATTTAATCCCCAACTAAAATTTTGAATTAGGTCAATATATTTATATATTCATTTCAAAAATGAAAAACAATTAAAAATCAGTCCCACCTCCCAGTTTACAGAGAAGCTACAGAGAACCTGGACAAACTCCTTCTCACTGCCTATTGGAATAGAGGTAAGACCTCGAGGGGTCACTAAAAATTGACCTCCTGAAATTTAGCAGTGGCGTGGAAATTTAGCAGTTTTTTTCCAATATTTTCAATGAAAATACCAGAAAAGGGCATTTTCAACGGAATTACCTCAATAAAGGTATTTCTCAAAACCCAGGGAAGGGAAAGGGATGGCCGTGCCCGCAACTGAGGCCAGTAATATTTGGCACAAATTCATTCGCACTGATGCAAATAACAATCCTACTTTGGAATTACGCTAAAAATTTGAACTAACTTACCCACACCGACATAAATAGCACCTCTGAAGTAATTGAGCCAATTAAATCAAGATATTCCATCTTCTAATCCTGCCTGCCTATTAAGAACACTCACTGTTCCTAGTCGTTAAACCTCTAGCCTAAATTGGCATATATATATATATATATATATATATATATATATATATATATATATATATATATATATATATATATATATATATATATATATATATATATATATATATATATATATATATATATATATATATATATATATATATATAACATTAGGGAAAAATAAGAATTATTATGATTATTTACCCCCAAAAAACTATATTCCACGAGACTAGTGTTTCAATTTTGAGACTTGTCGGTTTACTTTCTGAGACTGGTAGTTCCAGTGCCATTATCTTTTTTCTTTTTTAGACTCATCGTGCAAACGAGGGGCAGGCGTGTCTTAAGTGAATGAGACGGTTGGACCACGTTCAACACTTCGAATGTCCACTTCTAAAGATGTTACTGAGGTTTGAATACCTTACAAGTTTTTTTTTTATACGCTATCTGACACCAACTTAGGTGTGATTGGCTTCGCTCTTTTTGCCAACTTTATCATTACTGGCAAACATGAAACTAACAAAAAGGCATCAAATGGTGACTACACATTTTTATGTTTAGTCAAAAGCCATCGGAACGTAAATAATATAAATTATTCCCTGATGATGGTTTCATTCCCAGAAATATCTTGTAGAATGAGTTTGTTGATACCAACGTTAATTAAATCATATCCAAAAACCAAAAATAACAATACCCCCTTCAAAAAAAACACTGAAAAAAACCATTGCTATCACCTTAAGGACTGAAAAATATCTGGCCCAAGGAAAAAATCCATGCAAAATTTACATTTTGTAACTTAAATACAAATCTGAAACGCGTTCAGGACAATAGATGGATAGAAGATTAGGGAAAAAAAACCTTACCAAACCTGAGACAGCCGCAAACTTAAACTTAAAAGCAAGGTTAAAGCACACCAAACAAGAGCTCACTATTGGAACTGGACAAGAGCTAGTATGTACTGAAAGCCTACCATTGAGCTGGGAAATTCTGAGGCAGACAGACATTCCTCCAAAAGTAAAGACCTTGCGTACTACACTCTTCGCTATTTGAGATAGGGAACGAGGGGTCAACAGTTCCTAACAGGAAATCATAATATGACAATGCGGATTTCTGTTCCAGCTTTAGCATTCAAAAGGACAAAAAAAAACTGTTCAATCAATTATGATAATGGAATAAAATATTTTTGTCCTTGAGAATAAAATAGTAAGATCGCTGTATGAAGTAACACAACAAACCATGCATTAATTCAACATGTGATAGGAAAAAAGGGGGAAATGGCTAGCAACCGAAGAGAAACTTCAAATTGAGAGATATTTAGCTTTCTCAAAGAGATTCCTTGTTATATTTTATTCCATGAGTACTTTGAAGACCACAGGAACGTAAGTGCCGGAAAATTTTTGAGAACTAGAACGCTTAGGCTATACACGACTCCACGAACATCCCTCTACCGTGAAAATAATTTTAAGGGGTGACCCACATTCTGGAGACGACAGATGTTTAGTTTGGATTATGTAAAAAAAAATATAGCCATAAAAATACAAATTATGATGGAAATAGGAGAATTTTTGGGAAATTGTAAGAGTCTTAGAATATATTGAGGGTTCGGCCTGCAGACTCCCTCCCTCTTTGCAAGATGACATGGTCATTCTTGACGATGGCAATTGATGACAGACAATTCCGATCTTTGTTAATTCACACAGATACATACAGCCAGGAGCGTACATTGGAGGTAGGGGATTCTCCCAATTTTACTAATTCTTTTCATATAATTCACTTATTCTAAACGTATTAGTCAAAGATACACCCTTCCTAAAAAAAAACCCAACAACAACAACAAAACATGCATACGTGACATCAAACATCCAAGACTCTTAGGAGAAGACGAATATATATTTCCAGACCGGTTAATTGCCCAAAAACTTTCCACGCCTCTATATATAGCTGTTCATGCAATTTTTTAATCAAGTTCATAGAGTGGACCCCTAAGGATTCCTCTTTAGGGTTAGCCCCATTTTCCTGTGCACAATTCTTATAATAGTTAGTGATTGATTTTATAATGCTTCTAAATATTATAATCGCTTTCCATTACCAATGGATGAATCACTTTGTAACTAAATCTGAATAACAAGTATATTTTTAATCAATGATTCAATTCATTAATGATTTAACAATTAAATTTTTGGAGGGAGAAATGTACAAACAGTTCAACAATTTTCTAAATATTAATCTTCTAAATACTACAATCACTTACCATTACCAATGAATTAATCACTTTGTAACTACATCTGAATAACAAGTATATTTTTAATCAATGATTTAATTCATTATTGATTTAACAATTAAATTTTTGGAGGGGAGAAATGTACAAACAGTTCAACAGTTTTCTAATATTAATCTTCTAAATATTATAATCGCTTTCCATTACCAATAAATTAATCAATTTGTAACTACATCTGAATAGCAAGTATATTTTTAATCAATGATTTAATTCATTAATGATTTAACAATTAAATTTTTGAGGGAGAAATGTACCAACAGTTCAACAATTTTCTAATATTAATCTTCTAAATATTATAATCGCTTTCCATTACCAATAAATTAATCAATTTGTAACTACATCTGAATATCAAGTATATTTTTAATCAATGATTTAATTCATTAATGATTTAACAATTAAATTTTTGGAGGGAGAAATGTACAAACAGTTCAACAATTTTCTAATATTAATCTTCTAAATATTATAATCGCTTTCCATTACCAATAAATTAATCAATTTGTAACTACATCTGAATAGCAAGTATATTTTTAATCAATGATTTAATTCATTAATGATTTAACAATTAAATTTTTGGAGAGGAGAAATGTACAAACTGTTCAACAATTTTCTAAATATTAATCTTCTAAATATTATAATCGCTTTCTATTACCAATAAATTAATCACTTTGTAACTACATCTGAATAGCAAGTATATTTTTAATCAATGATTTAATTCATTAATGATTTAACAATTAAATTTTTGGATGGGAGAAATGTAGAAACAGTTCAACGTTTGAGACTCTGTGTTTGCATATAATTCAAGAAATTTGTTGCAGACACAGTAAGAAGAAATACGCTGTAATCCTCTAGGGTCCGGGGTCCACAGGTGTAAATCACGATTGGAGTGATAAAGGTTTCGAGACTTGTTTTAAACCACGGCAATAAATTCTTATTTCTCCAAATGGGCAAAAGAGCTATTGAAGTTGAGACCGAGAGGGCTGTCTCTCGTGGTATATTGCGAAACTCAAAATGTTGATTTATTTGACAAAATCCATGTTCAACACATTTTTCACAGACGAAAAAAAAAACCGAATACTGATGCAACAAGAATAAATCACTGAATTAGATTATACGCTTCGTGATGTGACAGTGAAAACGCAACTTCATCGTTGCTTTAGAAAGGGCTTATCTTTAATTCCGGGATTTTTTTTTTTTTTATATTTTACCTTCGACTTTTATATACTTTTTATTATTCTTTTTGCACTAAAAACGACTGAAAGAGGTCTTGGCCGCGTTTTTTCTTTCCTCCCTTTTTCCCTAGCTGTAAATTACGTCACTTTTCATCGCTACCTTACATTTTTTTTCGTTTTGCCAAGTTTAGCCACAGTTGCCTCATAAATTATTTACCACAGGCGCTGCTATTTTAGAAGAAGCCAGTTGCGTCAATTGAGAGGGGATTGGGCCCTTAAATCTACCCTAGATATTCAAAATACCTTTCGAGGAGCGAGGGCATTTTCATCGAAAAAATGCCTTTTTTTGGTATTTTCAATTAAAAACTGAAAAAAAATTGCCCCACTAGATACGGAAAATACATCCCCCCCCACAACACATTTTCATACGTTGATGCCACTGAAAGAGACCATATTTACAGATATAATATGATAATATCAAAGCATCAAAAAATGCGCATGATTTAAAACTAAAAGTGGTTTCAGGTGCTACAATATAATATTAAAAATTTAATAAACAAAGTTAAACTATCCTACTAAACTCTTAAACTACTCTTACTCTCTAATTAAATAAAAAAACAAGTTTTTTTTTAACTGAAAGTAAGGAGCGACATTAAAACTTAGAACGAACAGAAATTATTCTGTATATGAAAGGGGCTGTCCCCTCCTCAACGCCTTGCTGTTTACGCTTTTATTGTTTTAAAAAATAGAGTTGTGACAAAGAGTCAAACTTTAGCGTAAAGAGCAAGGCGTTGAGGAGGGGAGAGCCCCTTTCATATACGGCATAATTTCTGTTCGTTTTTAGTTTTAATGTCGCTCCTTACTTTCAGTTAAAAAAAACCTGTTTTTTTAAGAATTTCTGAAAATTTTTAAATTAATGCAGGTTTTGATTTTGGCTCACCCTACATGAAAAACTAATACGAGATTAGCAGATTAAATTTACTCTTTTTGGCCAAATGGTTGTTGCAAAAGTTGTTCAATCTTATTAACCAGTGTTTTATTAGTTAAAAATATAGTAGGCTTATAAATTAACTTGCGTGACGGAATTATATGTTCGTATTTTATTAAGTATATTAGGGGGGTTCGCCCCCCTTAGTCAATACCTTATTCTTTACGCTAAAGTTCGATTTTTTTTTCCAATTCTTTAAGAATGATATTTTAATCACAAAGGCCGTTAATTAGAATAAATAACTCTTATGAAAGTACTAAAAAAAGCTTTAGCGTAAAGAGCAAAGTATTGCTCTTTACTAGTGAGCGAACCCAATCATATACATAATAGTTTCTGTTCGTTTTAAGTTTTGATGTTGAAAAGTTTTCAGTTGAAAAGTTTTTCAGTTGAAAACTTGTTTTTTATTTAATTTCAGATCGTTTTTTTTTAAATAATGCTGGGAAGTCCGGCGCCCCCTTCATACCAGATACCAGAAAAAATAGCTGCGCTGCACGTAATTAAATTCACGTGATACACCGCACCATAGTACTCGGTATTACGTCCCTAGTGACCCCACAGAATAGGTACTAGTGAAAACTCCCAGCGAACTATTGAGCAGAAACTCCAACTATTTGCTAGAAAACAATTTTCAGTACTCACAGTTTCCCATCATATCATAGAGATCTAAAATGGCTTCAGCGAGCCTTTAACCCTCGCGAATAATAAAGGTCTTGTGGTACATCAATACCGACATAAACCACCATTACCTTTCATTATATCGACATAATAAGCCAATGCCATGTTATGATCTCAAGCCTAAAATAATTACACGACAAGATATTCCTGCAATAAAATATGCAGGACTTGCCTGTACATTAGCCCTCAGACAGCTCTAATAAGGAGTTGTACAAGGGGCGAAATTTCAGCAAAACTTAGGCCCATGGGAGAACATAAAGCAGATGAATGTATCCTATAAATGTACATTAACAGGGAAGGGAGCGTGGTAATAGAGCTTATTCGTTGTGAAGTCCTTGTCTCAGCGCAGAAGGACCACAGTAAAGTCCTTTAGCACCAGGCAGAGTTGACATCATCTCATTATTTATGTCAAAATGACATATTCTTTTTAGAAAATTAAAGTTTGAATTTCACAAATGTTAGCTAAAGCCAAGTTCCAAAGACATTTTAATATTCACAAAAGCTCATGAGTTAACAAAAGGTAAAAAGCAACAAAAGTAAATACGTTCTAAAACGAAGCTTGAGAAAAAAAATTATATACGTAGCACTTGCTGAAATTAAAGTGATCTAACAAGAGTTATAAATCATGGTACTATTTGCGTAAGCTTAAGAAAACTAGCAAAACACCCTGAAAACAGGGCCAGTAATATTCAGGACCATTTGGGGGTGGGTGCATTGTCACAATTATTTTGTAAAACAACATAAAACTAAAGGAATCAAACGGTACTACTCTTTTCGCTTTATAGTGTTATCTTGAAAAGAGCCCCTATCGCCCAGTGGCACCCGAAATTTCTAGGATAACAATCGTAAATGGATTTCATAGGCCTTATTAAAAGTGAGATATATCCCATCCTAACTGCAAAGTAATAAATTACATAGATATTTAGCAATTAATGAACGATAATTTTTAACAAATTGCTTGCTAAAATATACTTTAGAAAATCCAAACTTACGCAAGATAAAAGCCCCGGTCCTAAAAGTTGGTAAAAAAAAAACTATAAAAAAGGCTGGTATAAAAAAAAAGTTGGTAAACAAACATATAGCTTCATGGTTAAAACTTGAGATTCTCTTGATTTTAAATATGGCTTCAATTTATAGCTAAAATTCTCTTTAAAGTCTTATTCAAACCATAATTCTTTAAAACATAAACTTAAGGGCGTCTGAAACAAAAATTCTTCAAAAAAATATTATTTTGATATGTAAATGTTTAAGTAAAAACTCAGACGGGATCTTACTCATGTGGAGAAAAATATACCGTTAAATAACTAATCATTATTGCATAAATAAAACAAAATGAGACTTGTTGGAAGGAAAAAGAACTTTTTTCATGTTTTCAAAATTAAAAACTTTTCATACGAAAAAAAAAGTTAAAAAAAAAAGTCTCTTACGAAGAGCTTACACAGAGCTGGCTATTTCGCCATCTTATAATAAACCAATTTAGAGCTTTAGGCAATTTAATTTTGAACGACCCTACTATCAAACAGTTTATGGTAACAAACTGTAAGAAATGAGCGACTCGGCCCAATAGTAACCGAAACTGTACAAACGGAATTTTGATAACAATTAATACATCAAACGAATTGGGTTTTGATGCTAATTCCAAATATATAAAAGTCATTAACTTTAATGCTAGCAATCTAAAGCTACCGTTCAAATTGAATGAGAAGTATTCTTAATAACTTCAAGACTTTAGTGTTAAGAGCGAGGGCCCTCATCACAGTAGACAGAATATACCAGTAAGCTTATCGCAGATCATTTCTGGTCTTCGTGAATAAAAAGCTCCTCCAACTTATTTCTGCCTTAGCTTGTCTAGCTTGTTTCTGCATTAGCTTTATTTCCGTTTGTTTCAATGCACTTTGATGGAAACAGTCGGAAACAGACTAACCTGTATAGCATGTCTAACATGTTTATATCTGCCTAAACTTTCTCCGGAGCACTCACACCCCGGTCCGGGTTTTTATAATGGGAGAGATAGAGAATGATCATACTGGATAATATATGAACTGTGGCCCTCATATACGTAATAGTATCTGTTCGTTTTGAGTTTTAATTTTGCTACTTACTTTCAGTTGAACTTTTTTTTTTATTTAACTTAAGCAAAGGAGCGACTAATATCTTCAAAAAACAATGATGCAACATTTTTAAAAGCAAAACAAATTATCATTTAAAGCAGCCTTAACTTTATCAGAATCTGACCAGTTTTGCGAATCATAAAAAAATCACATGGTATTTATTTCTCGTGTCTGAATTTACGATAACATCACAGTGGTACAACATAACACAAACTGTTCTGGGTTATTAAATACTAACAATCCATTAAATTTCATATTAAAGGACCAAAAGAAGATACATAAACACTACCATTAAGTCAAAGCTGACGAAAGTTTTATATTGTGGAATTTCGAGGCTATTTGCACTTAATGCATGGCGAAATTGGGAGCTTTTCCTTCAATCTTAACAAATTCTGTGTGCTTCACTAAAGCAGGTATGTCAAACCTAGAGCCCCAGGGCCACGAAAAATAATCTCATAAATGTGTAGTAGCCAGCCAAGGCTTGTGATAACTATAACCAAGGGCGTATCCAGGATTTTGTTAGGTAGGGGCGGGGGGAGGTATAAAACAAGAACTTTAAAAAACGTATCACAATTTGTTTATATACATTTTGTTATGTTTTGAAGAGTCGAGCAAAAATTTCGACGGGGAGGGGGGGGGGGTGCGTTCAAACCCGGTAGCCCCCTTGACTACGGAGTTGACCATTACTATCTTAAGAAATAAATTTAAACTTGTTTTTACAGCTCGAAAGATATCAAATCAGTTTGATAGAGCTTTTTTTTCTTATTTCAATAGTACACTCAAACATTTGACAGCAAATATTGTTCTCCGCAAAAACTGGGGAAAGTTTTACCTTTGCAAAATTTGGGCAAATCGATTTATTTCAGAACTGAATATATACCCTATGATTGTTATACTTTACTGAGCTTCTACTACAATTTTCATTTCGCTTATTGTAATAGTATAATCAAAATCTTTCGAACAAAGATTTTTTTTCTATAATAAATTTCCTTTCAGTGCGCAAATAAGGATATTTTCGGTGCTTTTTCAAAGAATTTACTTTAATATTTGCATCTTTACACTTTTTATTATTCTCTGGTTGCTTACTCTGAACTAAACGTAATCAAAATTTCATGCAGCATAGTTTCCACACCATGTAGGCTTTAAGGCACATTCACAATGAGCAGGGGCGTCGTTTGGGGGTGGCGAGGGGGGGGGGAGTTGGAATTTGCCCCCCTCCCAATAATGCGGAGAAAAAAATATTATACATCCCATGCCCTTTGACTATCCAGATATGGACCCCTCTTGCCCCCCCCCCCTCCAATAAAAATGCTGGAGATTCGCCCCTGACAATGAGATTTCCCTAGTGTCGAGATAGCGCTAATTTGATCCAATCAGACTTTGTACCGAATTTTCTGGGTTGAAAATTATATAAAAAATCCTGATTGGCTCAAACTGGCGCTCGTTTTAAATAAATAAGTCTTGGTATTGATAACATACCATTGTTAAAGGGACTCTAGCAAAGGCTAACCCAAGAGTAGCAGCGACTTTAACCGCAGCACCATCTACAAACTTCATTGGATCATCGCACTGAACTCCCTTTTGGCTTTTATTCATTAGGCAGTGCATGCAACTAAGAACTTGGGGTACTCACAGTTTTTATTTTGCACGTGTAATTTGTTACGAAGCAAGAGCACAAGAAGGAGCCTATTAAAATTGAAACTGCATAATAAGCTCAAGTGGTAGAGAATAATTGAGATATTAAACAAAACCATGTTTATTCAGCGCATGATACATACCCATATAAAATAATCAATATTCACTTTTTTGATAATGTAGCCCACTACTTGGTGTAGTCTTTGGAGAGACACTTTCTTAAACTTTTTACTACCTGGTAATTTTCTTTGTTATGCTCCTTTTTCGCTTGCACTCACTGTTATGCCCGGAATGGCGTTTAAACCTATCTAGGTTATAAACGAATTTAAATGAGCATAAACAATAAGTTCTGCTAATAAAATTTTGAATAATAAATAACCACCAAATGGGTAGACTAAAGTTTTAAATAAGAGCTATTTCTAGTATTGTTTTGGCCCAAACAAAAAGAACTATCTTGTGTTTTAAGAATGTACGGAATGGCGAAGATTAAGCTTTGGATTTTTAGGGTTTTGAAGCTTTTTGTTGAAACATGTGCAACTACATATTTTATAAGGTTTTAGATAAGAAAAATCTATAGGAAATTATAGGACATGACTAAATAATGAGTCTACAGCACACAGTACATGGACTCATGTTAGTTAGTTTCTAACCTAAAGGTACTGAAACAGTTTGTCCCAATCATTGGTATGGTCTACCCCCTCTTACATAAAACACAAACATATCTGTACATGTAGCTTGTGAATAATGATCAAACTGTAAACTTTGTCTCAATTTCTAAATTTATCCAAAAAATATGAGACTTTGTTTTTGGCACAATTATGTACAACTTCTTGGAAATGAATCTAGACCCTGCATTCAATAGGTATAATGCAGTTAATCATTGTAGTTTTTAGCGTTCGATAGACAATTGTTGTTTTTGCATTTCGTTCAAGAGCACATATTGAAACCTATTGAAATTAATTATTTGCTTATTGTGTTTCAGAATTCAATAAGTTGTAGTTCGTCCTTTTATAGATAGAAACTCCTTGGAATATTCCTCTATTGGTACAACAGAGCTTGAACTCAGCTGTAGCAACACACTACAGGGCTTGGACTTTGGTTCCAGTGATGGAATTACGCAAAAGCGTCTCCATACTAATCCAAACAAGAAGAAGAGGAAGATATTCGTATAAACTAACACTACCTTCAATGCAAAGTATGCACAGCATACTTTGCATAGTAAACTGTTAAAGTGCTTCAAACACCACAAAATCTCACTATCAGCCAAGAGCCTAGCCGACTATTCCTGCACACAGAGCACATAAATTGATATCTCTCATCTTATATTTGAACTCCTTGAGTCGAAAGATCTACTGAAAGATATCTGAGAATATCTAATAAATAAGAGGCAACCAAGCCAGTAGCTCTGTAGCCCACAGAGTGAAGCAAAAGGAAAAGGGCTAAATAGTATCAACTGAAAAGCCCGCCTGCTGTGAAATAGAAGAAGAAGAACCTTTGGTTAATTTCAAAGCTTGTATGGGTTTGTAATATTCTTTATTTTTTTAGAAAATACATTTTGAAAGTTCAAACGAAATTCATTAAAGCATAATAATGTCGCTTATTCGATAAGTTACCGCAATTAAATATAATTAATTACAATAAGCTATGTTGAATGAGGGGCCGATGAATTACAAATAAAAGCAAAAACTGAGACAATTTCTGGAAGCCTACTCCGTCAAAATATTTGGAACAAAGACGTTCCATGTCTCTTTAAACCCGGTGCATTTCTACTGCAATGTTTTTGCTACGCCAGGCATCTTTCAACTTTAATTTCCTTTCTAGACATAACACGAAGCGTCCTCCGACAGATCATCATTTTACAACTACAAAACTCAAGCCTTTTTGCTCTATCCATTAAGAGATTCGAGATTACAGAAAAGAATAAAGAAAGAAAGAAAAGAGACACAAAAACAGATTAAAAAAGGGATAGGAGGGAAAAAATTTGGGAGGATTGAAATTGGCCTTTACGGGATCAATATTATTTGGTTCAAGTGTTCCAAACGCAGAATATCTTCGACAGTTTATGTCTGGTTGTTATAAAGTAAACTTTTTGAAGTCACACATGATAAGTGGCAACTACAGGATCAATAATAATTAGTATTGTCAACTATATGAGGCAGGAATACCATGCAGATGCTAAGGGTGGCAAAAATGGCAAATATTTTAGATTTACATCGAGACACTTTTTCTAAATGACATCCATCAATGACATAATTATGCTGTAGATCATATCATTCGGGTATTGCTTGAGTAAATGTGTTGATTGATATGTCCAAAGGCTCTTTAGCCGCCGATAATGTTGCCCGACAGCTCCAGACAACAACAAATTTATATTCTCCATTGCAAATTCTAAAAGCTGTGAAGCACTCCTGTAAGCCGAATAGCTGTGACTAAGAAAGATGCTCATACAAGAAGTCTTTTCTGGATTGTTCTATGGCTTACAAATCATGCAGAGATATCTCCTGCCAGAATGCCCTGAAAGCTGAAGACGACGATTCTGCCTTTAATGCCAACGATTTTTTAAAGTTTTCTCTTCTTACGTTTGACAAAGTGAAAATAGTTGAAAATAAAGTTTTCGGAAACCAAAAGGCTTTTCTCAACTTAGAGTTTCAGCAAAAGATAGCAAATTCTAGAGAAAAAGCATATAGTTTATATTCCTTAACATAGCATTACAGGTTTTTTGCACTTCAGAAGTCTTTTTCTTTTCCCTTTTCGTTTCCTACGATCAAGAAAACCCTAGAAAAGGCTCCTTACTCACTAAAATAGGATTTTTCGTTGATTTTCGAATTTAGCCCCTCTCACTTCAGAGGGGGGACCGTTCTCACTATGTATATTAAAATTATGTGTATTAAACTTTCAATCCACATTCATTTGTTTTTTTTTTCTGTAATCTTGGTTATAATGGTGATTATCTTTGTCACTTTACCCGACTCAAGGGAGAATTTGAAAAAAAAACTATCCCTGTAACACAGGTGCTGGACTCTTTACCTTCATTTTCGTTTTGTACGACCTCAATAGCCCCATAAAAGACATCCCTTTCTATGTATTATCACGAAATAATCTTTCTATCTTTTCGTCCCCTCCTTCGTATTTTAAGGGCAAATTTGACCCCTTCCGACTCGGCGTAGCAATGCCAATTTCGGACATCCTAATAAGCGCGTTTTCTCTATGGATTGGTACAAAAATCATTTCTGTTGCAATTTGTTCATGGTCTAACCGTATTTTGACTGTGCTATTAACAAACATTTCAGTTTAGATTCAGAATTTACATATAAAAAAACAATGTTTATTGCTCTCTGATGGGGATAAGAATGATGTACCTACCATCCAATTTCAGTATTGCAAGCATCAGATAAAAAATCCCATTACCAGCTAAAACTTTGGACAGAGGCGGGTCCAGGATTTTTTTTAGGGGGGGGGGGGGGAGGAAATAGGTTGATCCGAAAACAAATTTAGAGGGGGGGGCAAAATAGGTTGATCCGATAAACTTGCGTTAGGAGCAAGTTTAATTAAAGGAAACTTGAGTTAATTAAGTAAATTACACTATTTTAGACTACGATAGGGGGGGCGACCCCCTTGCCCCCCCTCTGGATCCGCCACTGACTTTCGATGGGAAACACGGCAAACCATCATCGAACTTTTATGAAGAGGGAGTTTGTAATTTGTATCTCGTCAGAGGAAAGCCGTATTTATTTTATAATATAACAATTTTATAGACTACATGTATTTTAGTCTTCGTAAGGGGCGGTGCCTCTTGGTCTCCCTTGTGGCGCACCTTAATAGATAAAAATTGTTATTACAGTAGACTGAATTATTGGCAAAACCCTTATCTTGTCAGAACCACTTAAAGGATTTAGGATTTCCCGAGAAAATACAACTTTTTCCCAGGGTTATGGGTAGAAAGGAGCAACATAAAAAAGAATAATATATAAGACAAAAATATATAAGAAAAAAAATCTCTCTTGTACACAAAGGAAATTCCTAAGAGACAGAACTTTGAATGAAATGTTTGTGGAAAGTAGGATTTTCAAGGGAATAAACGGTCATATATTTGATTTGCATTTATAATAGCTTAGGAAATAAATCACTTCAAAGATAACAGAAACAGCGTACACTGATGAAATGCTAGTCCCAGGAGTTGAAAAGTTTCTGTTTAAGAAAGGGGGGTGCATTACAACTCCAACAGGGATTGCAAAAAAGGCTTTAAACATAGGATTTCTGGAGCGTTCCTTGTTTTCATACAGGAAATAAATTAGATTTCCATTTCGAAAAGCATAAAGTTGAAACAGAACAAAATAATAAGGAGAACGAGGATGCACTAAGTATTTTAGTTCAGAGCAAAGGCATCAAACTCATTTCGTAAAACAAGTGCGTACGAGGGAATTTATTTCGGGAGGGGGGAAGGAATTAATTTTTTTTTTAAATAGGCGAATTTTTCGGAAAATAGTCGTAAAAAAATTATGAGGAAAATAAGGAAAATACAAAAGTCGGTCAATTTTAATTTCGAAACGTATCAGCGGATTAGAATTTACTGAAATGCATATTTTACATAGAAAACAGATAAACAAAATTTATAACAAAGCTTATCTGTTTTCCATATAATAAAGTTGAAACAGAACAAAATGACAAGGAAAGCGAGGATACACTAATTGTTTTAATTCAGAGCAAAGGCGCCAAACTCATTCTTTGATACAGGTGCACAGGAGGAAATTTATTTTGGGGGAGGGAAGTAAATTAAAAAAAAAAATGCAAAAATAGTTGTACAAGAAATTATTGGGAAAATCGGGGAAATACAAAAATTGTTTCTCTGGTCAGTTTTAATATAAAAACGCATTAGCAGGCTAAAATTTACTGAAATGCTTATTTTACATGGAAAATAGACAAATGAAATTTATAACAGGCATCAACTCTAGATGCATTAACACAGAACGGAATTCCATTTTTCTAATAAAAAGGGGTAAGACAATTTAAATTGCCGGGTTGGGTTGGGCAATTTCCCACAATTTTAATAATTTTTTACGAATTTAAAATATGATAATTAGTATTTACATTTGTAGTATTTCAATTTTATATTACTTACTGCAGGTGTCAGCGATGATCTTACCGATGGTAGTTCATAGAGGTAAAACTCTGCACAGAAAATGGGATGGGGGAAGAGGCCGTGCAAAAGATCCAGTCAGAATACAACATTAAAATTGCCGTATCTGTTATTTTTTTTCAGCCAGTCATGTATTGACTGCGTCAAATCCAGAATAAGCATGGGCACTGTTTCTGATTTCTGTTTTCAAAGTACCTGTTTCTGTTCTGTTCATACAAATTAACAGAAAGAGAACAGAAGCAGATGACCTAGTTCTGTTCTCTTACTGTTTTTTTAATAGCTATTTTATACTGTCTCTGTTTTTTTCCTACATGTTTTTCTTGTTCCTGATTTTATTTTCATATTATGAGAATGAAATATTCGGTAATTTCAAACTTATAAAATAGTGTTTAAACCATAATTGGAAATTGTGAAGAAATGTGGTTACGCCCCATACAATTTTTGGAATTTGGAATTTTTGGAATTTGGAATAGCGTCAATATAAAGTAATAGTGAGTAAAAAGGTGGCACTCAGTGTGTCTAACATATCAAATATTGTTGCTAGATTGTTTCAGCTTGGTAAACATCAAAAAGAAGAACAATAGGGAATTCTTTTCGCAAGACAGTGGAAATTTTTTTAATGAATATTTCAGCCCCTTTTATTGATCGTATGTTGTTGTAAGTCTTTCTTCTTTTATATATTTTTGTTTTGCTGAGGACGGCCCTTGGACATAGGGCCGAAACATTCATTCAAAAAATTTCAACTGTCTTAAGAAAAGAATTCCCTATTGTTCTTCTTGTTTTATATGTTTGTAATGGAAAGGCAGTGTGGTCTTCGTCGCTATTTCAGCTAGGCAGAATCCGGGCCTAGGAGTTAGATGAGAGTAGATATATGTGCAAATGGGAGAACAGTAAAGGCGCAGTTTAGTTCCACAAAAGCAACTTATTTTTTACTGTGTATTATTTAGTCAATTGTGAGGAGCAAAATTGCACAAATACCGTCCGGGTGAAGCAGGACATAAACAAATCACTTATTACTGTATATCCTGGTTCTATTGGTAGAGCCTCTGTATCCTACATTAGAGGGGGAAGTAATCTGCACCTTTAACTGGGACAACTTTTATTTAACTGTTTTATGGAATTTATGCTGCTAAATAACAGTGGCTTGCTATGATTACCATACTAACCGATATATAATAAATACTGATTATTAATTACAAATTTTCTTAAATGCTTAGTCAGAGAGAAATGTAAATGTATTGAAGTCTTTCCCAGTAGAATAATATGTTCTTGCTGGCAAATCTTTATTGCATCAACATTATAAGATAGCCAAATACTTTTTCTCATGTAAATTAAACTATCTCTAAATAAAACCAATATGACGTCCCTGAAGAAGATAGCTTGGAATCCTCTGATGAAGTCGAAGATGGAGAGCCAACTGTTGAAAATGATTCAGACGGCTTGTCTGATTCTGAGTCTGACTCCGGAAGTGAAGATAAGTTTGCTGAAGGATCTGATGAAACTGATGCAGTGTCTTTGGAAGAGGATGGCAAAAGTAAGGAAGAAGAAGAGTGGGGAGCTGTGAGTCTGAACACGAGGTTGCAGCATAGGCTATCCGAAGACACGTTACATTTTCTCAATCATTGATAAAATCACAAAAAATCTATAGAAAATTAAACGTTTCCACTGTCCAGCATTGTACCTTTAAAAGAGGTTGCAAAGAGAGTGGCCTTTGTTTTCATGTCCCTCTTGACATGAAAGTGCGATGGAATAGCACATTTGAAATGATTGAGTCTACAAAAACGTAGCCTGAGTCTACAAAAAACGGAGCCCGGAAATCGTTTTTTTTTTATTTGACAAATGCAACGATTAAATGAAGAGTCTCTGGCTTATGTTTAATGGCTGGACTGTACTAGAAGCTGCTATTACCGTACTTGCTCCCGTGCGCAATAGCATTGTACTGATAAGTGCTTCCTTATATCCAACTGGCAGTCAAGAACATAGAGAGAGTGGCAGAGAGTGATTGTGGATCACTCTCTGGCCCCTCAATCTTTGACGCCATTACTGTGGGATAAAATTAAGTAATGCTGTAGAAACCGCAAGAGCGCCCATCCCAACTGGTCCTTGTACAGTTGAAGTCCTTGAGGCTACGGTAGTATCCAGTGAGGAAAGCTTGTTCCAGTCGTTTTTGGACATAATAGGTATAAAAACCGTAAGACGCACCCTAAGCGTCAGCAACTCTGCCGTAAATGCCATAAAATAGTTTGAGGAGAAACTCCTAGTCTAGCTTTCTGAGCGACGTGAAGCTTTCCAGTACCATAAGCTTTTTCTTTTTTCAATTACTGTGCATAAATACACCAGTGCAAATTTATATCAATCCTGGGGAGCCAAAAAGTGCATTTTTTGCTTTATTTACACCTTTGAAATATTGGCAGATCTAGAGTTTCTGAAGGGGGGATGGACTTGGCTGAGAAATAAAATTAGTATTCCTAGATTGAGTACTTACCGTTAGTTGTAGTCAAGAGTATCACTACCCTTTTTCTTTGGAAATGGACAACAAAAACATGCCTACAGAATCAAAGTTATGCCCACTCTTTATTTTAGTTTGAAATGGTAACAATTTCTATAATAGAGTAAGTGTATGGGTTGGAGAAAGTGTTTTCTGCTGCAAAGCAACATAAGTTTTCAAAATAAGTTATCAAGGAGTACAATTGTCTTTATATTTGCATCCCTTTGAAAACCAACTTAAGAGAAGAAATGCTTAAAGAGAGTATTGTGCAGCAAAGGGTCCTAGTTTCTTTGAAATTAAATTTGAGAAATTTCATTTTACTTAAGAATGAATCTGTGGATGGCCTAGAACAGTATTTTTTTTTAAAGCGAAGCACTGTAAAAATTTGCGAAGTACCCTTAAGCCATCAATGTTTCTTTTGATTTATATCTCACACACACTTTCTACGAAATAATTAATCTTAAAGGCTGTTTCAAGCCGCGAGGTAACAAAAATTTTTGAATTGGCAGTAAGAAGCGTATTTTTCCTGTGCATTTTTCTTCTTTTATACTTTTGTTTACGATGGCTTCCGAACATCAGAATGGGGGAAAGCGCAAAGCACGGCCTGGAAAGGGGAGACTGCCCCCTCTCAAAGCAACTATGGGCTGTGCTTAAACACTAATGACTTTTAGCTGACTGCATAATTTAATGACGAAAATTATTTTATTATCGAAATGTCTCAAACAACTAGTATACATTCCCGAGAAGTTCGAGGAGATGCTGTATAAACATAATAGCCCATTTTTAGAAAAAAAGGAACAGGAAAATGGAAGAAAATAACCACGAAGAAAAAAGGATGGCGACACTAATGACTTTTAGGTGACTGCATAATTTAATGACGAAAATTATTTTATTATCGAAATGTCTCAAACAACTAGTAGGCTATACATTCCCGAGAAGTTCGAGGAGATGCTGTATAAACATAATAGCCCATTTTTGGAAAAAAGGAAAAGGAAAATGGAAGAAAATAACTACGAAGAAAAAAGGATGGCGATATTTGTGTGTATAGACCGTTTTTTGCCTCTATATTAGGAAAACTATTCTTTTTTTGCGGAAAAAGTGCTGCAATAGTACAAAGTCTTCTCAAAGGTGTTACCGCCAGAGAAAAGTACTACCATGGCATGTGGCAACCCTGACGAGAAGTAAATGAGAGGCTAAAAGTTAATGTTTTCAGATTTGAGAACCGTTCATTTTCTGGACTTGAAAAAAATAAATAATAAATAAATCCGGAGCTGCCAGATATCGCTTTAAAGCCTCTTAGCGTACCTACTACTAGTGTGTCGAACGAACCATCGCGGATTATTTCACGGGAAAGCAATATACCCGGACAACGTCCAAAACGCTGGAAAAGCGCATGTTTTGAATGACAAGATAATCACTTATCACAGCTTGAACAAATGATCCCATTATTAGCTTTTTGATAATAAATCAAAACTTACCGCCTACAAACTTATTTTTAATTAAAGATTTAAGTATTCAAAAAACGGCTGTTTTCTTTTTAATATAAAAAAAAAAACAGAACAGGAACAGGTCTTTCTTTTTTTTTGTTGACCTGTTCAGTTTCTGTTCTGTTCAATTCCAAGCCCTGTTTATTTTTTTCTGTTTCTTAAGAAAAACAGAACAGTGCCCATGCTTAGTCCAGAATTATTAAAAAAAAAGAAAAATACTGCCAAACAGTAAGACCGACAATCAATATACAACTACATCAGTGTTGCCAACGCTTTCAAATAAACTGTACCGGTTTTTCAAATAAAATTGTACCACAAGAGATTAATTTGTACCCTCTGCTGAGTAGGTTAGACTTTTGCCGCAAAAAGAAGAAAATTTTCAATAAAATCAAAACTTGAACAGAGATCCGAGTTAGAAAGGATCAAGTAAATCCAACATGTAATGGAAAATTTGATTGTACCAAAAAATTTCCAAGTGTACCGTAGTGTATTAGGACCTCCAAACTGTACCAAAATCGGTACAATTGTACCGTGTTGGCAACAGTGAACTATATTTATTTTCCAATAGAGAGATAACTTTGGGCAGAGGAACAACATCAGTACCTGAAATGGTTAGTTAACTCAAAACATACTATTAAAGAGGGTTCACGTACAAAATTAGCCATTATTGATATCCCCATAAGTTCAAACTTTGTAGATTTATTGCGATAACCAGCCTTCAGCCCTCCTTTTAAATCCCTCCCCCCCTTGAGGAAAGCCCTGAGATAGAACATATCCTCAAGAAAGAAGCAAACAAAGTATTTAACAAACTTTCTAATGAATTCTAGGTTATTCTTCAAAAATAGAACCAGGTTCAGAAAAATTGAAGCATAGCTATAAAAAATATTTCTTTTCTATTCATAGCCTATCTTTTTAAGCCAGTAAGCCCCCAACGGCTGCAGTTATTCTAGGCGACAATGTTTTCTATTCAAAAGACGAGACTCAAGAAAAAACTTCTGTAAGAGGCTTCAAATACAAATTTCTCAGATAACAGCAGACTTTTGGAAATAAATTTGATTTTCTAGCTTCGTACCAAAACGGAATGATTTGGAGAAGGATATCAACGTGACAAGGATTTTGAGCAATTGAAAGTTGCAAATATGCTAATCCATATGACAAACAGACTTTCAGCCGTTCCGCAGGCAAAACTTTATAGGTTAAAACTTCCAACTAAGATAATAGGATTAGATTTAGAAGCATACAAAGATGGTAAACGAATGTGAATTATAGACGCAGAAAAGCAACCGAATATCAGATTGAGAAGATTTTCTTCCAACATGAGGAAGACCAAGAAATCAACCTTCAATTCAAATGCCCATGTGCAGAAACATAACTTCTGGAGAAACACCATCTTCATAGGAAGTCTTTGCTAAGTAGAACAGCTTCAAAACTTTGAACTAAAGGATGAACAACTTGATTTCTAATTTTTCTTCTTAGAGCTGAAAGAAAACTCTCTTTTTCATGCGTTTTTTTTCCCTTAAAAAAATAAGATATCAGTCCTTTGATATTGAGAATAATATAAGAAAAGAACACATTACTTGTAAACTTTTTTTTATGATTTTTGTCTCTGAGAATTCCTTGGTAGGCTGTTCTTCTTGCAAAAAAAAAAAAAAAAAAAAAAAAAAATAAAAAAAAAAATCAAAATTCAAGTTTTGGCGTCAGTCTCTTTCTTTTTAATTTTGTGTCACCATCGATTAGGTAATCAAAAATAAAAAAAAAAAACAAAATGACTTTCAAAATTCATCTAATACTACCGTTTTAAGCCCGAAAGGTGCATCTCAATAAGTTTTTACTTTAGATAGCAAGTATTATGAGAAATTCGTATACCGCCTTCCACATATATTTCTTTATACTACTATTATTATTCATTTTAACAAAATTCATTTTGTTAAGAACACATTTTAACAGGTCTAGGTGGAACCTTATACATGCATTACGATCCATTTGATCACGTTGCGATTCCCTAATGATAATTTGGAGGCTAAAAATGGTTGTTTCTTAATAGCTATGTATTTTTAATTTTCACAGATAAACAACAAGCACTACCCATGCTACCCTTAAATCCAACAGACACAGTGCATCCAATGGTTTAGGATACAGATGTGACGCACAGATAAAAAAGAATCGAAGCACAAAAAGATCTTCTATAAAAAAGGAGAAAAAAAGAAATTTACTTTGATATCTCATCTTCTCTCAGCGACTTTCCACTACTATAATCTCCAACAAACTTTAAACGGTTTTCTTTTTCTCTATCTTCAATCTGCCTGTCCAAAGCAAAATGTTAGTGCAATAGTCCCTTTTCCCATTATAAACGCTCTCATAACCTTCCAAAATGCTGACTTAGTGTTATTTTCACAAGACTTGAGCCCCCCTCTCTCCTGTCCAGTAAGGAACTATCCTTTTGGGATCTATCCTTCCGGACTAAAACATAGAGGATAGAGAAGAGTTTATGATACTTGAGCTCCAAAAACAAGAACCAAGTATAATAAAGAGCACAGAGAAGAGGAATAAATACTGAATTTCTTCGATGAAAAGATGTTAAGTAAATCGTAAAAGGAACCATATTCAGTGAGCAAATAGTGTTAAAATTTAAAAGTAATCTATTTTTAGCAAAATTTAAGGGTTTTTCATCTGGAAATATCTATTGTAATCTCCCCCTTGGAATTCTTATCTTAAAATAATTTAAAGTAACTTTTCATAGGTTGTAGATGTTAGTCCTTGGATTCTTCCTTAAATGTCCATCAAGGGATGTGAATGAGACAGTGTCGTAAGACTAGATGCAGGGATAAAGGCATGGGTGGAGCCATGAAGTAGTTTAGAACCAGAATGGGGATGAATCCTGTTAGGCTAAGTATAAAAAACTATACTACATCTATTGGTAAACCCACTAGAAAGAAACAAAAAACACACCAAATCCGATGGTCACACCCAGGGCATTAATACCTAAACAGTATACAATGGTCCAATCTCATTCGCTGAAAGTTCCTGACACCCATTCATTTTGTGGATTTAATCCTCTGTGCGTAATAAGACAGTGGGAAGAAATCTAGGCAGCAGCGCATATGATGAATAACCGACAGCTCAAGCTGAATGCCCCATCTGCCTCTACCGGCAAAAGGGGAACTAAGGTCTAAGGCAAGGATTATTCCACTATTTTGGGTTTAATACTGCCACGTAAAAAGCTTAGTGACTTTAGATACGCAACAATCACATCGCTCATAGGTCTCATTTGTGAGATGAGCTTGGGATGCCATTGCTTTTCATCGGGGGGGGCGTTTAGGGGTGGCAAGGGGGGGGGAGGGCAGTTTCCCCCCCCCCCCAATAATGTAGAGGAAAAATATTATACACCCCATGCCCTTTGACTATCAAGATATGGACCCCTCTTGCCCCGAAAATAAAAATGCTGGAGATTCGCCCCTGTTGTTCATTCATTGCATGCTTCAGAAAAAACAACAATGTGCACCGACCCCTCCTAATAAACGACACAGAATTCACTTCCTTACTAAGAAGAAATCGTTGGCCAGAGATACTGTTCCTGATATGTCAGCGACTGTTCATTGTAGTACATATCCATTGTATTCAATATAGCCCACATTTAAGTTATACGGATCAGCATGAATCTTGGGCTAAAATATCGTACTTACAAAGTGCTATGAATCCGAAAGCTATCAAACGTGTTTGACGAACTGGGAATTCAAGAAGTAATTAAATTTCTTGCATTTTTATTACATAAGGAATTAGGGAAATAAAGTTTGGAGCTGGCAAAAGATAAGGAGAAAAAATGAAGCAATATTGAGTAGTTTTGTTATCAAAGCTACAGAGAAGAAGTATTTTAAGATTTTCTTAGTCTGTACCAGAACAAATTATTGTGTACGTCTAAAAGTTTTGCCATGTGAACAAAGTATATCTTTCAAAAGATATCCTGAAGAGACAGGGAACAGAGACGAAAGGTTACCCTGTGCTTAAGTTACGTGCAATATAGGAAAGGAACTTTCTGATAGCACAACGTTTCTACCTTTTCTAAGGTTTATACAGTCCCTATCTGTCTCTCCCAAACGTTTAAAGAAAAGGTTGACAAAGTAAGTTAGTCTTTCAGCTAATTTAGTAACTTGCCGGCGGTGGCAGTCCTGACTTAGAACTTTATATCTTCAACTGATGTCAGAAAAATATTTGTGTTCTCTAGCTCGAGATCGATGTGCTTTTGAAGAGACATAAAATAAAATCATATTGGATCGTAAAAAAGACATTCAACAAGTTACAACTTTTTTTCTATTTGAATCCCATAATATACTGCAATACATACTACTTCCACTCTAACAAAAACAAAATAAATATATATATAAAAGCGCAATAAAATTTATGAAAATGGCTGAAAATTTTAGATAACTAATCAGAAATGGAAAAACAAAGACATAAAGAAAAAAGGGTTGTAAATCAAATAATTAGCTTAAGAAACAGAAAACTCAACACCAGTCTAACGATGAAAAAATCCTTCCCTGGAAAACAATCAAAACATAATCATTGAGTTTAGTTTCAAAAGGAGAAAAAATAATTGCCAAGACAAGGATGATTTCCAGATACGAAAGGACCAAAAATCCAGTCCACTACATTTTAAATTTTTAGAATAGCGTGTTTTTTTTCCTTTTTACGTGGGTGCTAACTGATGTCGAAAAACTTCATAAACTGTCTTTTTTTTATTTCTTTCTTTTAGCATTCCTGACGCTTTTGAGACAGTATATCACGGTTTGAGGAAGGAACTCCGTGCATACAGTGTCTTTGGATACCTTTCCGTGAGATCGTTCAAAGCGGGTTGCCCTCGACAGGCATATTCTTCGAGACCACGCAATGAATACAAGCACATCCCAGAGCAGTATCTTGGGGCCTAAGCTTTTCTTTGTCTACATCAAGGGCATGGGATGCAATCTCAAAGTCCACTGCATCGCTTTCCAACACTACCCCAGCACAAGCAGTTGTCCCAAAACACGAAGACTCAGCTCAGGCTTCCCAGTACCTACATTTCGATCTCTTGTAAATGTAAAAATGTTCTGATGTTCTGATAGTCAGCTTCAACGCTTTGAAAATAAAGGATCTGTTAATCTCTCAATCGGGGACACGCCACCCACATACTAACTTAATCCACGATTTATGTGATTCAGAGAATAGACAAGCTCCACTCCCTGGGAATTCACTTTTCCAAAGATATGTCTTGTACTGACCATCTCGATCGAAAGAAAACTTTCTGTGCAAGAAAGCTCGGACCTCCCTTCACTGTGAAAATGTTCTTTATAGGTTCTACATCGGGCCTATTGTCGAATATGTATTCCCTCAGCCTGCTGGTGCTCTTAAGATGGTGTATTCCCTCAGCATGGTGTTTTCCCTCAGCATGCTGGTGTATTCCCTCAGCATGCTGGTGCTCTTTTGAAGCAGTTCGCACTGCTTCAAAAGATTCGTAATGGGGTTAATAAAGCGGGCTACGCTGTTACCCATGGCTCCCTCAAGTCTCTTAGGAAAAGCTTTAATTTAGCGTCGGTGGTAGTTTTCTGCAAGCAGGAACTATCTCGTTCAATCCCCTTCGTGCCCAACTGGTAAAACAGACACGAAAATACGTTAGTCGGTCAAATTATCTTAAGCCGGACACGGCCAAAACCAAAGCACCTGAGGAAAAGATTCATTTAACACTATATGTCGGCTTGATCTTCCTGGGGACATTTCCCAGCAAAGACCTCTATGGCTTGCTTAAAAAGAACGTGCAATCGAAAGAAAACTTTATGTGCAAGAAAGCTCGGAACCCCCTTCACTGTGAAAATGTTCTTCATAGGTTCTACATCGGGCCTATTGTCGAATATGTATTCCCTCAGCATGCTGGTGCTCTTAAGATGGTGTATTCCCTCAGCATGCTGTTGATCTTTTCAAAAGATTCGTAATGGGGTTAATAAAGCGGGCTACGCTGTTACCTATGGCTCCCTCAAGTCTCAAAGGAAAAGTTTTAATGTAACGTCGGTGGCGGTTTTCTGCAAGCAGGAACTATCTCGTTCAATCCCCTTCGTGCCCAACTAGTAAAACAGACACGAAAATACATTAGTCGGTCAAATTATCTTAAGCCGGACACGGCCAAAACCAAAGCACCTGAGGAAAAGCTTCATTTGACACTATATGTCGGCTTGATCTTCTTGGGGACATTTCCCAGCAAAGACCTCTATGGCTTGCTTAAAAAGAACGTGCAATAGGCACTTGAAGCCTCGAAGTGGACGAGATAAAGAATTTGCGGCACACAAGAATCTACCAACTATCTGGTGCTTTGAATCTGTGTATGAAAGGGTTAAAATAATGAAGCTGAGAACATGGAAATATTACGCAATTTTCTAGAAGTCACGAAAATGGCCATATGCTACAAGATTCCAATAAATTTCTTGAAAAAGAAAACTTAGAAAACTCGGTTTGGAATGATGCCACGATTACGTTATGCGAGGGTAAATCAAAGAGCATGAGACCGTTATTTAAGAAAGCCAAAGGCCCAAGCTGCTAACCATAGGGAGCAGAGAAAGGCAATGATAAGCCTAAGTTAGATTTTTGCTTGCTAATGAGCCGTCAAAGCCGACTCTTGCTAGTATTTACATAAAAATTCAAAGTATTACTGTATTAACCAATAAACTATAATAGCTAGAAATATGAAATATCTGCAGAAAAATTTCGAAACTATAAGAATAGTTGAACCACCCAGGGCAGGAAGCCCGAGCTGCCACCCGCAACGAGCGAGCGGACGGAGGAAGGAGATTAACGTGGCGAAGCATAATATAAGAGCCAGAGCCAGAGTTTTTGCTATGATAAGTCAGTATTACTACTATTGTCTGTTAAAACTTTTCCCGAATTTTCCAGGTGCAGTCTGCTAGGATTGTGGTGTGGAATGAAACAAAACCTGTCCCAGTCAATAAACACACTTGACCTTATTAGAAGACAACCAATAAAAAGTAAAGTTGCTACACCTTTTACGGGTTTAGTCTACCTATGCCTAAATGCACGCGATGTTTTGTTTCTGGAGAAGCGGGGGGGGGACATAGCTTCCAAAAAACTACGAACTACGTGAAAAAAAAAAGAGAATATACGAACAATAGTAAAAGCTAAAAATTTCAATAGGGGGAAGGGGCCATGGGCCCAAATATCCCCCTCCTTTATGTGGGTTTACCTATGTACGCTGGCGTAATACCCTAAAAAATAACATATTCCATTTTAGAAACAGTATTCCTAGAATTGGCAAAAATAAACATAAAGAAACATCCATTTAATTCAAAATTACAGTCACAGGCAGCACTGATGGACCGAAGATGTGTGCTATTAATTCTTACATCGAGAACAGAATATATTTCACTTTCACACAATAATCATTTCCCCGTTTCTCTCTAATTTCGTCAGATACAAAACTGTCTCCATCTATTTCCCAGCTAATAACAAAAGTGTTACTGTTGAAACGAAAAATGTGTACTTAATTGTCAGAGAAATTTCCTAACAAAACACTATAGCATGGAAGGGACTAAACACTAGCCCACCCTGTGTGTACCAAAACGTAAAGGTAAGACTGGAGGCACTCAAGTATAATTGGATACAAATCCAGAAGCAACACAGGCAAGGTCAGAGAGATATAAGCCATTGACGGAAGACTGTATACACATTAATAAGATGTATACACCAACAATAGAAACTGCAGAGCCCCTTGGCATTATTTCCAACTTTAGAAAATGAATAGGCTTAGAAAATTTAAAGAAATTCTCAATTCTCTGGGAAATGGAAAGTCATCTTAAATCACTTACGCTGCAAAGGATAACACTATTAGAAAATTAGTTGGTCTTGTTTACACAAACCTGAGAGTAATTATAAAGAATCTTTATGATTTTGTCGTCCCTTATACCATGTAAACTTAATATGGAAATTAAAAAATACTTGGATTCAGAATTTTCATTCAAATTTAGGAGAAAGCTTCTGTTTTAAAAATTAAAGTAACAGTAAAAAAAATGCATTATATTCCTACTTTTTCATCAAGCTTTTTCGAATGTTGAAAATTATGAATCGCTAAGATCCTAGTCTGACCGTCACAAATCAGAACACCACATATTCCACAAACGGGTTTCAATTTTCATCAAAACTGAAATTTGAGGGTTTCTGAGCTTGTTGACTTCATATTTGAGGCAAATATTGCGCTATGGCACTCCGAAATCAGAAGACAACAAGTATATATTTTAAAAACTCTAAAAATTTTGATTTCCAATCAAGTCAGAATTTAAGTATGTCTGGTATTGCAAATTGCAAATATGCGGCCCGTCGTGCAAAAAGTGGGGCAGTATAGTAGCAATACTACTTGGCAGCTTTCATGGCCTAGTGAAATTTGCTGGCAGATTTTGTCCGAAAATACCATTTTTACATATAAAAATAATTTTGCTCAAAGAAAAGCTGTCAAAATACAAGCTTTTAGAATTCTGTCGAATTCTGCAACTGGCAGTTTTGGAACTTCTCCCATCCCCGTTTCCGGCCAATATTACAATATAGACGTAAAAAAGATAAAAAGTATTAATTCAAATATTTTTTTATTTTTTTTATTATTTATTTATTACCCGTCAAAAAGGTACAAAAGACGGAGTATCACCAAAAAAGAAAAAACACACACAAAAACAAATTACAACACATTACACATAATTGAACAAATTACAAAGACGAGAAGCAAAAACTCAATTATACACTGCACTGTAGGTACGTAAGAAATTTTACTTTTTAAACTCCAAAGTACTGAAGAAACATAAGCAATATTCACCTAACCTAATCTACAGCAAAATACTTGACAACTTGAATTCAAAATCAACGGACTCAATCAACTAGACTAAATATGACAAGAGACGGTAAAAAGACTGAATATGACAAGAGATGTGCGAAGAAAATTAAATGGACAGTGATTTACTGCCTTAGCAAACGGTACCAAGGGAGGGAAGAAACTTTCTTGTTTACCGTTTAATTTGTTCAATTATAGCTGCCGTCGGGTCCGCAATTTTAAAATTTTTTAACTAGGTGCGAATTTCTTGTCCACGGCGGGATCCGCAACAAGAACTTCGCATATTTAAAAAACGCGGATCTGAGCTTTCTTTTCTCTGGCTCGGGAAAAATTCTCCAAAACGGGCTTAGATGCAGGAAATGGGGAAGGGATACTGCGTTATAAAGCCGAGCCAGAATTAAACGGTTGAAACGGATTTTAGATGAGACTACTCTACTGTAAGCAAAATCCAGGCGTTTACGGAGATGATCAATAAGAAGGTAGTGGTTAGTTTTTGTATCCTTTCCAATTGGTAAACCAAGGTAAATGATTTTCGAGACAGGGGCTACAGATAGTTCTCCCAGCCTCAGAGACGAAACCCCTTCCTGGCGCCAGTTGAACAGAAGAATCTCTGACTTCTACGGGTTAAATTAAAGGCCAATGCTACTGTACTTTGATTGTAGTGTGGAGAAGGTGGTCTCTGTACCTGCGACTGTGCGGCTGGGGTTCAGAATGTCATCGGCTATCATTGCAACGTCTATGCCACGAGCTATGCATGTTGTCTCGATAGTAGACTGTGGTTCAATAATACAATTATTAACGGCACAAGGAGATGTGACTGATCCTTGTCGAGCGCCCTTTTTTACTGGGACTACAGGGTTCCCTCGGTAGGACAGCATCACGTCTGGCGTATACTCAGTAGGGATTTGACTATGGCTAGGGATTCAGAGTTCAGCCTGTAGGTGATCGTGTATGTTTTGAATAGGAAGTCGGATGTCTTTTTGTACAACATTGTTTGCCATATCCAAAATGAGTTGATTGTGGAAAAGTAAGTCTTAGCGAAGACGAACGTCATGTAGACCTATAACCATGGACTCCTTTGATTCATCAGCGTCAATCTAGACTGAAGCCAAAGAAGAAATGGCATGGCCGCAACCAAGACCCCTCTGGGACCCAAACTGGGAAGGGGGAATCCAGCATTTTCCTGGATTTCATCAATGACCAAAAGTTCGAAGATTTTGCAAAACATTGGTGCTACTGTGATCGGTCTGAACGAAGCACATTCCGAAGTACTTTTTCCTTTCTTCGGGACCGGCCTAAGCGACCGATGGTACAAGTCCAGTAGTGAAGATCACCTGAAAGAGAAGAGTTAGGTTTCCCATGAAAGTTGGGCTGCAATGGCTAAGGTGAAGAGCGGATACACGGCAATGCCAACCGACTTCTTCTTTTTCAACCATCGGATCGCGGACGTAACCTATGATTGGGTAACTAGGAAATTTCTATCTGGAATTGATGAGAGGAGGGATGAAAGATTTTCTTGAACAGAAATGTTAAGATCCTATTTTGGGGCTGAAAACTCATCAAGGTAATAGTTTATCCATGTTAAAGATGGGATATCTCACTCGGGACCCGCTGACTCCTTCTTATCAAACATTTTCTATAGCAGATTAGGATTTTTAAATACTTTTTCAGAAAGCTCAGATTCCAACTGCACACGGTGACGAGCAAGTTCCTTCCCAAACCTACGCTTAGATGCAACTCTAATCTCTTTAACTACTCCTGAGTGTGGTCTACCACATTATTTCCATATCCCGTACCAGAAGGTAGGTCGGTCACATGCTAATTGTAACAAAGGGTTAGAAGTTTATCCCTTTTCTTGAGTTTTTTGTCTGGCACGAGACTTGGGCACTCCCTGCGATTCGACAAACAGAAGAGCATGTGTCAGTTCGGCGTAATAAATATTAAGACGTAGCCGTGCATTTCTTACATCACGATGAGAGAATTTCTTAAGTTGGTCAAACGGCACGCGAATTTTTGACAGAACAAAATCACAAGAATCTTGAAAATTTTCTTTATCAATTTTACACCAAACCGGACCCTCTTGCCATCTCTGAGTGAATGCCGACGACTTATTCGCAGCGGAAAACGAGGTCGGCCTACTGATAATGCACTGAACTTGGAAATGATCCGAAGTGAAACTATTCGGGAGGACAAGAACCTCACGTACTGGCAAAGAACTAGAGCTAACAATATGGTCTAGATTGGACGTAGAACCAGATTGGTGGATATACGAAAAGTCCTGGTTTTTCCGGTGAATAGTAAAGCGGTTCTCAAGTATCCCTATTCGAATGAAACAACGACTATTTTGGGCACTAATGTTAACTTCTGAATTACAGTTAAAGTCAAACATTATTATACACTTAAGGGACCCTCTTTCGGCTTTTTTAAGGCAGTTGGTTGGTTTATCACCACTTATAGCAAAAGCATTATAAGATTTGTCGTCACGGTAATCAGTTGGAAGGTACACATTTATAACTAGCAGGTTATCTAGTCTAGTTGCAAGAAAATTGTCACTTTTCTCGTATACTTCGCACGCGAGACGATTGCTAACCAACGTGGCAATACCGCCAGATGGACGGCCCCGCGGAGATGAACGTTTTGCAGGCACGGAGAACACAGAGTAGGACGGCCAGAGATTTAGTAGTTTTAGGCCAGCTTCTGTAGTGAAATGTTTTTGCTGGTATATCACATTATATTTATTCAGAAACTGGTCAACCACAAGAGACCACTCGGAAAAAATTCCGTTTATATACCAAGAAAGTAGTGAAATGTTAGAGATTTCGTTATTCATCATGTTAATGAGTACCCTTTTGCTGGTTTTCCGGACACTTCACGCTATAGCAGGTATGACCCGCTTTCTTGCTGAAAACGCAAAACATAGCACGAGTACACTTTTCTTCATTGTTTTTTTTAGAGACGTGGTCAGACGCGCCATATCTGGAGCAGACAGGGCTATTGGTGCACTCGGCAGTTAGGTTTTGGCATGAGTAGCAACGACGGGGTAAGAAACGGAATTCTTCAGTGGGCAGTTTTTCGTAATAGATCTTCACGGAGTCCTTAAGAAATTTATCCAAATCTGATCGACAGCTGAGAAATACCTTGAACGTACGGGAACTGCCAAGCTGTTTAGACTTCGTAGCTTTTGGGATCAGTGCAGTTAGCTCATCCGCTGATACGTCGGAGGGGACTCGTTTCACTACACCAATATAGTTAGGGCTCTTTATGGCAGCAGAAATCTGCGGCTGGTTGGTCTTGATTGACCCAACAATGGTTTCAGGTTTCAGCTGTGTTTTTCGAACGAACCACTAGTATGGTGGACAGGTTACACCATTGAAAATCAGAGTCAAACAAAGAATTACCATCTGTATGATTGGAAGGCCCAAATGGGACCATTTGGCCCATACCCTCCCAATAACACTTACCCCCCTCTCATTTACCCCCAATTATTGTATCCTACTATGACCGCCTAGAATCCACTCAAACCAAGTATATATTTCACAAATTATGTTTGGTTTCTATCGAGACGGGTATTTTAGGGCTCCTGAGCTTGCTGATTATGAATCTGAGACGAATATTGCAATTTGTCAGCGCAAAAAATAAACACACCAAGTGAATATTTAACCTTTAAGCAAGGTACACTAGTGTTTGATTTCCAATAAAGCGAGTCAGTGACTGTTTTTTAGCTTGGTTAGTAATCTGAGACTTGTATAGCAGTGTAAAAACGAAAATCAAATTAATTTAAAACAGCCCACATATTTCACAAATAATGCTTGGTTTTCCCCCAAAAATAAATTTAAGTACTTTTAGCTTTTTCTGTAGTTAAGTTATATTTTTTCCTCTACACTTTTTTCTTATCGGTATTACCAATCACTGGCAGAAGATTACCTGCCACCCGCTGAAGATTCGCTCCAAAGTCTTGAAGACATATTTCCTCTTTCTGCATTAGTTCAATATTAAACGACGCAAGGCCGTATCCAGGTGGTAAGGGGATTTGACACCCCCCCCCCACCCCCCGGAAATTTTTGTCGGACTCGTAAAAACGTAACAAAAATGAATATTAACAAGTTTTTAATGCGTCTTTTCAAAGTTATTTTTTGCCCCCTCCCCAAAAAACTGTTGTAAACCCCCCACCCTCCGAAAAAAAATCCTGGATACGACCCTGAAATGACCAACAAAAAGTTTGCTTTCGGAGCAAGGACCATTTCGTCATGTTTCTCTTTTATAGTATTCAGCACACTAAAAATGATGTCGGGATTATCATATAAAAAATAAGTTTTAAATTTTATCTCTTATCGTTTCCATAAGCTACCCATCGATCAGGAGAAAGAATCTGCACAAACAGCAGTGTTGTTCCACAAAACAATGAAAAGTTATTCTGAAATCTAATAAAAAAAGATAGAAAATTCCTTTTATAAAATAATTATACTAAAAAAAACTTTAATATAGAGTAGAGTTGCCATAAAAAAAAAATACTCCATTTAGTTTTAGTTAAGTTACACTGGAATAGTTGTTTTTGCGTGCTAACATTACAGACTATTTATAAAATATAGAGTGTAAAAAAAGAAAACTGCAGGTGCAAATTGTCTGCCTTAAGTCAGGAATGTTATACGTGGTTGGGTGCAAATCATACGACCCTTCCAGTGTTTTCCCCCAGATTTCTCGAAGAAAACATTTGGAGCTGGGTCGACTCTGGCTGAACTTGTAGGGTCACACCGCCACCCTTCCAAACCAAATAATATGTGACATCGAACTCAAGATTACAAGTCTAGCGGGCTAGCCACTCGGCTAGTGCGATTTAATATTGCAGTGTACGATCAAAATATATAGAATTATCACTGAAAAAGAAAATCAAGAAATATCGATTATAATTGACGTCATGCGAGGGTCCTTCCGTCCGAGTTGCCGAACAGAGAAAGGGAGATGGTAGGACAGGGCAATGGTAGGACAGACCCTGAAAGCTCTTGTTCTTGGATCAGCTTTCTCCTCCCTAGACAGGACTAACGACCATAAGATGAAAACTTCCGACTATAAGTTAAAGGTCATCCTATCCCATGAAGTTTGGTTTCTATGTCAGTCCACAGTTCTTGAGGAGATGACGAAGTGTAGAACTAGAAAACTTCAAATACAAAACAGTCATGCAAAGACTTCAAATTTATTTGCACAAAACATACTATAAAAATATAGTCTGTTTTGAATGTATATAAGGAGTTTAAAATGTTAGACGAGTGACTGTTTTCCTTCTTTACTATCACTTCGTCATAATCAAATTTGTACAATAAAAGTTCCATTAAAATTTTAATTCCTGAAAACACTCTATCCGTAAAAGAAAAGTACAATCACGTCAATCGTGAAAAAATTCAATTGAAGTGAATTGAACATCAGTGATTTTATGTTCAAATGCCAGTCAACATACAGCGTGAGGGCCGTGAGTGGCCCCATAGAGCATTGAGATGCAGCAATATGAACGGATAATTTTTGAGCACGATGATGTTTCATGCAAAGTAAATTGGTCAGTAGAAGTAAGACAAAATAAAGAAGTGTTTTAATTGAAAGCATATCTGAGGAGGGGGGGGGGTATATGCGAGTTAGTTACCGCTGCTTTCAACAATCCAAATTATTATATTAAGATCTAATATTATTCGGGACTTACGGACGAGTCTCTAGAAAATACCGAATCCAGTGCTACCGAATTAGAAAGTAAAATCGACAAATACCCCCCCCCCCCAATATATTTTGAAACATAACTTCTTTGGTATTTTCAATGAGGTGTACTCCATTCTTAGTATTTCACTGAAAAGAATCGAAAAAACAACAAAATTGCCCCCTCATACGGATTTTGAAAAATACATTTGTCTCCCCTACAGGTTCACGAATTGTCACCCTTGCAGCCAACTTGTTTTTCAAGAAAGCTTCAATTTCGTTCAACTGTAAGTCTTCCAACTCTCAGCAATCCGAATGTACTTCTGGTGTCAACTACCCCACTGTGAGTCCTCTATATTGGGGCTGCCAACTCGACACATTTTATGTCAAAAGGACACATTCGAATGTGCCAGGACGCTATGACATAAAAGGGCAAAAATATGACACATTTTAGAAATCTGGGACAAAAAAAGGTACCCATTTTGTAAGTTTATGACATAAAACGAAAACTGGATGTATTTTGGTAAAAAAAAAATTTAACTTTTTGCCTAATTAGTGCCTTTTCTCGGCATGTTCTTTACCCGAGCATCCACATTTACCGGAGATGTCTGCTTAAGTAAATGATTTTCTTCAAAGTAGCCGATTTACATGTTTATATGAGTTCCACACTTTTACAAAATGTGGACCATGTCTGCTTAAGTAAATGATTTTCTTCAAAGTAGCCGATTTACATGTTTATATGAGTTCCACACTTTTACAAAATGTGGACCATGGAAGCTTTACAGGCTTTAGAAAATGTGTGGCTTTAAAGGCCATGGAGCCTTTGTGGGGATTTGTAGATTGTTATGTAATTATTTTATTGATATATGGAAAATAAATCTATCTATCTATCTATCACACTAAGTCATTGTGTATGAATGTTTTGTATGATTTTTTTTTTCATTATATTTGATGCACAGTTTATATAATTAGCAGAATGATCTTTCCCCATCTCACCTATTATAAACACCCGGACCGATACCTGAATTTTCCATATAAGCTATAAACATAAGGAGCATCAGATCTTTTCACGGATAGACAAAGAATAATCACCTAAGAAACAAGTATTGACAAAATCACTTGACCGGCTCAACCAATAAGTGCACAATAAGTGGGAGGAGCTTTTTGTTCGCACCGAGAATGAAGAGCCAGAAATCATCTGCGGTAAACTTACTGGATAATTATATAAACTGTGATTTGATGTTAGCTGACCGTTTTGAAAGAGGTTTACAAAGCGTCTTTGGGTCAATAATACAACTGGTAAAACAAAATAACCACTAGTTTTGAGATTTCACGATAGAGACATTTTTGCTAAAAATGACACTTTTTTGAATGTTCAAGGGACACGCTGGCGACCCTGCTCCATATTCGAGCAGTAAGGTTTGGAAATCCCTGCCTTCAAATGTTAAGGATTTGCGTTCTATCACATAAATCTATTCGATATGTTCGTCTTTTTTTCACTAATTCAATCCTTTATATTATTTTGATACCTTTTCCTCGGCCAGTTCAATCTGGTATATTAGAAATAATTTATTGTCAGTTAAATTATTGTGTCCTTTGTAGAATTATTCTTTTCTGAATAATTTTGTGTAATTGTTTTAATAATAATAGTAATTTATTTATAGCATACTTTTAAACAAAACAAACGGAGTGATTTACATTAAAAAGTAGATTACACTTATTTGTATTTCCCTACATTATACGCCTCTGAACCTTTTATGGAGGGAAATAAGAGTTTATGAGTTCAAATAAAAAGATCCTGAATCTTCAAAATAAAGAGACATTTTCTATCTTTAAGTTAGTGCCATCGAAATTTTATGGTTGCCTTAAGTTTGATTTATATCCCTTTCTATGTAAAAAATAAGCATTTAATTAAATTCCGGCCTGCTGTTACACATATAAACAAAAGACTGGCCCTTCAAAAGACTGAGTTAGAGTTCCATGCCTTAAACAAACTTCCACAAAACAGGCGAATTGTATGCATAACAGAGGTTTAAAATGTAGGATGAAATGACATACTTTTACTGCTTTGTAGACAGCCAGTCATAAACTAAATTCCAGCATAATTTATCAAAGCGCGGAACAAAGGAGAATATTACAAAAAAAATAGGCACATGTAGTAAAGTTTTTAAAAGTTAATTAAGAAACTTTTTATTAATAATCAAGGCTTTGAAAGCGAAGTTGCTGTAATACCGTAACACGAGCTATAAAACTCGCAATTCCTTTCAATTTTATAATTTTGTCTTGATTCGAATTGCTTCTTTTACTTCATACAAGATACTGCTAAGAAGGGGCGTAATTTCGTCAAAATCATGGGGAGGGGGGGAAGTTGGAGCCGATTCTCCTAAGTCAAGTAAAAATGACAGTGAAAAATGAAGATTGAGCCATATGGCACCATAAAGGCATAGGTATACTAAAGAAAATTGATCTGTTTCTGTGGATGCTTGAATTATGTAGAACTATCTCAGTTTTGAAAAGATATTTGAAGATGCTAAATTTCAGTGGATAAACTGGGTCTGTGGGGCAGTTGCCCCCTGATCCTGAGATTACGGCCTGCTGCTAAGGTGTATGTAAGGGATTGCGAACAGAAATGGCACAATTGGACGTATTTTGTAATTTTTTTGGTAATTGATATAGAGTAAAACTGTTCTGATATTCAAAAAGGGTACTTTTCAATTAGCTGGTACCAACACGATATATTGTATAGGGAAGATGCTAAAGAAAACTAGTCAAGCGGGTTTCTTTCAATAGAGAATTGGATTGCAAACCGTGGTTTGTCATTGCGTTTACAGTATTTAAACTTTTGGTTTTTGGGGTTTAGGGGAAAAAAGGTACCTAGACTAGGTTAGGTTACGTATTTAATATATGCTATACTTTACCCCCACCCCCCTAATGTGCAAATATATAGCCCAAATTTGTTTCTAAACTATTATATTTTCATCTCATAATGTTTTATTTCATTAGCATTAACCAAACTTGACTTCTTCCGAGGGTTCCAGTTAATTGACAAGTACCATTTTGTTTGAGAACTGCACACAGAACAAACGGTGTTACATTGATAAAGAGTAAAATTGCAAAAGCACCTATGTTTACCTCATGCCCATCTTACGAGAATAAGGATCTCCGCAATATCCGTAACTTAAGACAAGAAAGATATAGAATACGAAGTTAAGACATTCCCGCGTTTGAAAGGTCATGGGCCACCTCGAACCATATGTGAAAAGAAAAACCAACAATGATTTATATTAGTCTAGGGATATCATGTGCTTTTCGAATATACTTTGGGAAAGGTTGACACATGTCGTAGCAACGAATTAATTCTTTCTCGTGTTTTGGCTAGTTATCAGATATAGGCTCGTATGTCGGTTGTGGAAAGTCAAAATATACTATTTGCAATAAAAACCTTTGAGCAACTTTATTTTTATGTTTTGACGTTGCGTAGCAAGTAACAACAATGTGTTATGAACGAGGATAAATAAAAAAGCAGATGTTTGGCAATTCTGAAAATTTCACACATCTCTGTAACAGGATTAGTCAGATTTTTATTTTTGCAGGGAGGTATTTGTATTTTGGACTGCTCGTACTTCCTTCAACTTCTAAGTTTTATTAAAGCTGAATTAAAATAAAATTCATAGAAGAAAACTTGTTCTACACAAGTCACAGTGACAAAAAGTCATTCTCTAAAAATCTTTAATGAACCAATCTGGCACTTGAAATACATTCACTGGGCTCCAATAAGCCGTTAAGCCAGAATGAGTGCAGATGATGCTACTTAATGCATATGTTGTGCCCTAATGACGCCAGATTTCCCAAAGAAACTCTCCAGTGACGCCAAAAGGCATCCCTCACAGAGTAAGACCGAACAAAGAGTTTTAGCTTTAATTCTGTGTTGATGCGTGTTTATTTGTTTTTTTTCCCAGGGGTGATCGTATCGAACCAGTGGTCCTAGAATATCGCGGTAGGGCTCATTCAACCGGAAATTAAAAGTTCTAGTGCCCTTCTCAAGTGACCAATAAAATGGAAGGCAACTAGGCCCCCCTCCCACGCTAATTTTTTCTCAAAGTCACCGGATCAAAATTTTGAGATAGCTATTTTGTTCAGTATGGTTGAAAAATATATTAACTATGTCTTTGGGGATGACTTAATCCCCCACAGTCCCCGGAGCAAGGGCTGGAAGTTATGAACTTTGCCAATGTAACATATAGTAGGCTATTGGTTATTGATAAGTATACAGAAGTTATCAGGGGTGGATTTTTTTCTGGTAGTTGGGGGGGGGGGGGCGGGGCGGTTACGTGGGAGGATCTTTCCATGGAGGAATTTTTCATGGGGGAAGGGACATTGCTATGAAGGGGGCACCGGATTTCCCTGCATTATTTAAAAAACAATCAGAATATAATGATAAAAAAACAACTTTTTCAACTGAAAGTAAGGAGCAATATCAAAATTTAAAGCGAACAGAAATTATTAAGTAATATACGTAATAAAAACATACGAATATAGAACTTCGTTACGTAAGTTAATTCGTAAGTTACGTCTGAACAATATTTCGAGAAAGCCATTTAGCCAAAAAAAAAGTAAAATTAAGATGCAAATTTCCTTGTAATTGTTTACGTACGGTGAGCCAAAATCAAAGCTGCATTAATTCAAAAACGTTCAGAAATTAAATTAAAAAACTAGTTTTTTTAACTGAAAGTAAGGAGCGACATTAAAACTTAAAACAAACAGAAATTATTCTGTACATGAAAGGGGCTCAACGCCTCGCTTTTTACGCTAAAGTTTGACTCTGTCTCACAACTTTATTTTTTAAAACAATAAAAAACTTCAGCGTAAAGAATGAGGCGTTGAGGAGGGGACAGCCCCTTTCGTATACGGAATAATTTCTGTTCGTTTTAAGTCCTAATGTCGCTCCTTATTTTCAGTTTAAAAAAAACTAGTTTTTTTTTTATTTAATCTCACTAAGCAGCGGAAACCTGTTCATCAATATCGGCTTTGAGATTTGGATGTGGTCTTTGTTTCGTGTGTACCCAGATTCTACAAAAGTACCCCCAAATTATATATTTCCCATTTAGTATGTCACTTGTCTTGTCTCGCGCTAAGCTGAAAGAAACTAACGAAGAAACCGGTTTGTTCTCGAGTTTTACACAGCGTAAACTTGAGTTAGTGGCTCATAATACATAAGAAACAAAATTCCTCCCCCTCCGGAAATTAAAAAAACTAAACTTAAATACAATTCTCAAATTTGGAAAGCCTTATTTTCCGCGGGGGTATTCTCTCCGGGGGGAGGGTAACGCCTAGAACCATTTTATTAGTTATTCTCTTCTCGTGCACTTCCTTTTCAAATTATCGACAACTTTCAGCCATTTCAAGACAAGATATCTTGCCCAAGACAAGTTTTGATATCTCCTCAACGCTTGTCCTTTGCCTGCTGATTTGACAAGTGTCAATCCCCTGTACTATTACCTATGAAGACGTAGGTTTTTTTATTATGATTAATAAAAAAAAATTTCCACAAAATAAGTTTTTCGAAGATAAGTAAAGAACTCCATTAAACAAAAAATAAGCAAAAATAAAATCAAATAATCCACCAAGCGTGAAACTACCACAAATCAGCATCAATAAATAAATGAAACCCAAAACGAACAGAAATTACAATAAATAACCGAGTCAAACTCAAAACGAACAGAAATTAAAACAAGTTGGGCTCAAAACCCCTATGCCTTCCCAAGGCCAGAACATAATTTGCACTTTACTGAAAAAATACCATGAATGTGCATTGTCAGTTTAATATACATATACTGATATTTAGTAATCAAAATGTTAGTATTATTTGATTTATTAAAGTTATAAAAGTAAAAACATTTATATTTTTTTCAGTAAAGTGCAAATTATGTTCTGGCCTTGGGAAGGCATAGGGGTTTTGAGCCAAAATTATGTTAATTTCTGCTCGTTTTGGTTAAATTTTAAGAGCAGAAGCAGCCCCAAAAGTTTGAACATAATACCCTCAGTCGTTCTTGGGACACTGCTGAGATGCCTTATTGGGAATTAGGATTAACACAGTGCATTTTGACTTAATCTCATGGCAACATCTAGTTTGGAGCCCTTTTTGAAACTTCTATAACAACTTTATATGCCCCCAGGCCATAACTTACAACCCTTGCACTGAGGGCTCTGGGGGTGTTATCATCCTAAAAGACCTAATTTTAAGAACTTTCAACTACGTTGAACAAAACGGATATCTCAAAAGATGATTGGATGTGTTTGGGAAAATGGCGGGCGTGAGAGGGGCGTTAGTCACTCTCCAATCACCTTCAACTATTAAAAAGGCACTAGCCCTTTCAATTCAACTTTCAACTACGTTGAATAGAATGGCTATCTAAAAATTTTGATTGGATGTGTTTGGGGGAAAGGTGGGCGTGAGAGGAGGGTTAGTTGCCCTAAAATCACTTTCGACTATTTAAAAGGGTACTATCCCTTTGAATTTCAAATCGAATGAGCCCTTTTTCAAGTTTCTACAACAAAGATTTCAATAAAAACCTTATATGCACCCAGGGCATAACTTATAATCCTTGCCCTGAGGGTTGTGGGGGAGTGTCCTCCTCAAAAATATATTTTCTATCTGGAAATCAACTACGCTGAACAAAATGGCTATCTCAAAATTTTTATTGGATGCGTTTGGGGGAATGATGGGCGTGGGGGGGGGGGGAGGGGGAAGGCTAGCTGCCCTCCAATCACTTTCGACTATTAAAAAGGAATAGCCCTTTGAATTTCCAATCGAATGGCCTTTTTTGAAGTTTCTACGACAACGCCTTCTATTAAAACCTTATATGCCCCCAGAGCAACTTAAAACCATTCCCCTGAGGGTTGTGGGGGAGTGTCCTCCTCAAAAACATATTTTCTATCTGGAAATCAACTACGCTGAACAAAATGGCTATTTCAAAATTTTAAGTGGATGTGTTTGGGGGAATGATGGAAGTGTGGGGGGGGGCTAGTTGCCCTCCAATCACTTTCGACTATTAAAAAATGGAACTAGAACTCTCAATTTCCAATCGAATGAGCCGCTTGCGAAGTTTCTACGACGACCCCTTCTATATGAAGTGCCCTGCTCTAAATGAAAAAAAAATAATAAATAGTACATTGTGCCAACATCGTTCTTATATGCCCTCAGGGCACAACTTAAAACCCTTGCCCCGAGGGTTGTGGGGGAGTGTCTTCCTCAAAAGATAATATCTATCTGGAAATCAACTACGCTGAACAAAATGGCTATCTCAAAATTTTGATTGGATGTGTTTGGGGAAATGATGGGTGTGGGGGGGGCTAGTTGCCCTCTAATCACTGTCGACTATTAAAAAGGGCACTAGCCCTTTGAATTTTCAATCGAATGAGCATGTTTTGAAGTTTCTACGACAACGCCTTCTATAAAAACCTTATATGCCTCAATGGCATAACTTAAAACATTTGCCCTGAGGATTATGGGGGAGTGTCCTCCTCAAAAACATATGTTCTATCTGGAAATCAACTACGCTGAACAAAATGGCTATCTCAAAATTTTGATTGGATGTGTTTGGGGGAATGATGGGCGTGGGGGGGGGGCTAGTTGCCCTCCAATAACTTTCGACTATTAAAAAGGGCACTCGAACTCTTAATTTCCAATCGAATGAGCCCCTTTTGAAGATTCTACGACGACCCCTTTCATATGAAGTGCCCTGCTCTAAAGGAAAAAATAAATAAATAGTACATTGTGCCAACATCGTTCTTATATGCCAGTTTTAAAGGCCGTGACGTTGTCATCTGAAAGGCTGTCCGAATGAAAAAGCTACACTGGCCTTAACGGCCTGGGTGCTTTTGCAGGCATTTCACCCAAAAAAATTCGAGGTCTGAGACCTATTCGGACTTATTTTTTTCTTCTTTTTTTTTACAAAGATACCGAGAGAAATTTCGATTATATGTTGAATTCGAAAGAGATGCGATCTTTAGAGGTCTTGCAATAAAGCATACGTCCTTGTTTTGACTTGAGACTTCACCTGACATATACCGGTGCTTCTTAATTGCCTCTAATACTTTTAAAACGCATTTTTGTGAAAATTCTGTGGTTAGTTCTCATATTTGGTGGGGAAGTCTCATATTCTCATTTGGATGATTCCCTGCCCACGCATTCAAAGGCTATGTTTCCTTTATAATATATATCATTGTTCTTTTTTTAATATTGTACGCCAGACCCCATAAGTTAAAGAGTATTTCAGGATTGTCTACGATTCAACACCCAAAATTTGCATCCAATATTTAATCAAAATATTTGAATTTTATATGAACATGTACACCAGTGGGCAAACACAGGGCAAAATTGAAAAACATAACTAAAAATATTTCCAAACAAGAAACATAGTTTACGTACTAAGTCAATTCCCACCAATAGAAAGCACTGATGTAACCAGGACAGGGCAAGAGACACAAAACCAAGGGTACCGGTGACTAGAAAATCACTAGAAAAATACTTGGTACTTATATACATAATGGTACACCTTATCAATCAATCAATTTTATTCAATCTATAAACTCAACAAAATACACTTCAATATAAACTCCCCCGTAAGGCTCTATGGCCAGAAAAAAAAAACAGGGGAGAAACAAAAATGAAATAAATGCATAAAAGACAAAAACATTTTCAACATCCCACATTCGCACCTTAAGAGACTCAAAAAAAAAAAAAAAAAAAAAAAAAAAAAAAAAAAAAAAAATCATAAGATACAATGATCCACATAAAAAAAAACAACGAGGGACTACCAAGTAATCAATCATTTTCTTTTTTTTCCTTTCTTCCTCTCCCCCTTTCTTATCTGTCTGTATTACGAGACAATTAATTAGCTTACGTCCAGAGAGGTGACGGGTGACAGAATACAATGGGCTTGTATAACTTGGGCTATATATTTGCACACTAGGGGGGGGGGGGGGTAAAGTGTTTGGACAGCCTGAAGTTAGAAAAAAATCCTCACTTCATAATATGCAGAATAATCGTAGTTAACACATTTTGCAAGCAAACCCGCTATACTTTACCCCCACCCCCAAATGTGCAAATATTTAGCCCAAATTTGTTTTTAAATTATTATATTTTCATCATATTTTGGTGTATTTCATTAGGATTAACCTAACTTTACTTCTCGAGTGTCTACCATTATGTACACAAGTACCAAATACTCAAAAATGATTAAACTAGATAAGAATTTTTACCACAAACCTAATAAAGTCAGTTCTTCATTCGGTTCTAAAAAAACAATCTAAAAAAATGTTTCGAAAAAAATAAGTAGCTGAGTCTTAGCGTTAAGTAAGGTTCATATTGTAAAAGCTATTTTTCCATTCCTTTTGGAGTGACTGGAAATGTAACTTGTTTTAAAACTATAGAACCTTATAAATAGCGGTAATACAAAAAATTCCAGCAAACACAAGAACAAAATCACTAAGAATCGTTAAAGAAAAATTTTTCACTATGACTAAAACAAAATCACTAAAAGTAAACCATCAGGGTTGGCTACCCTGCAATCACATGTACAAACAGTACGCATTAAGCAACCAGTCCCAAAAGAAATGAAATCAAAGTTTAACTGTTAACCATATTTTAGAAAGGTTGTGTAATGTACACTTTCAAACAAAAAGTGAACAAATTTAATGGTAAAAATAAAAGATTGTTGCATTGTTCTTTCTCATAAGAAAGTTTTGGTCATTAATCCTGTTTTTCTTCCCGCCACAAATATTCTTATGACAGTATTGAAACCATTCAGACAAATTAATCCCTTCCTCTTAGCAGAGGCTTTTGACCCCATATAAGTAAAACTTTTCAATAGAACCGAAGCAGTTAAAAACTTTTTCGCAACAATAAACTCAGTGATCCGTGGCGAATTCGCCTTTTCGCCGGGAGCTTTTGTACGAAATAAAATCCAACTTTTATTGCTTATTTAATGGATGTAAATCTCCCCTCGCCTCTGATAATAATCTAAGAATATAAATTGCACATGACATTTTAACTATTCAACATAAATCTATTTTGCAATTAATGCTCCCGTATGAATCTTGCTGCGAATCCAATAGCACAATTTTCCAAACCATTTACATGGATATAAAAATCATGTATGATTTTATGCAAATTTATATACCTCGGAGAAAAAGGTACTAAGGGTACTTCCTCAAAATAGTCTAAGAACCCGAAAAGAAACTTTCTAAAATGTGAAAACACAAGAAAATGAGCACACAAGACCTGGAACTAAAATTGACTTATCAAGCAATACTCAAGACTTTCTTTTCGGTCCCTAGAAGGTCACTAGGATATCAAATTAGCACCACACAATAAAAGCTTCTTAAAGTTCACTAGTGAAGTACTGAGCCCACGGTCATCAATATTAATGAAGTTATGAAGAAAGATGCTGGCGTTTCTAGAATTAATTAAAAAAACTTTTTCCACAAAATAAGTTTTTCAAATAAAAGTAACGAATTCCGTTAAACCAAAAATGAGAAAAAAATAAAATCAAATAATCTACCAAGCATGAGACTACCACAAATCAATCGCGATAAATAAACGAAACCCAAAACGAACAGAAATTAGAATAAATAACCGAGCCAAACTCAAAACGAGCAAAAATTAACATGAGTAGCGCTCAAAACCCCTATGCTTTCCCAAGGCCAGAACATAATTTGCACTTTACTGAAAAAAATACAAATGAATGGGAATTGTCAGTTTAATATACATATACTGATATTTAGTAACCAAAATATTAATATTATTTGATTTATTGAAGTTATGAAAGTAAAAATATTTATATTTTTTTCAGTTAAAGTGCAAATTGTGTTCTGCAAATTATGGCTGTCTCAAAATTTTGATTGGATGTGTTTCGGGGAATGGTGGGCGTGGAGAGGGTGTTAGTTGCCTTCCGATCACTTTCGACTATTAAAAAGGGCAAGCCACTCCAATTTCCAATTGAATGAGCCCTTTTCGAAGTTTCTACGACAACTTTTTCGATACAAAGTGCCCCGGTCTAAGAAAAAAAAAATACATTGTGCCAACATCGTTCTTATATGCGCCCAAGGCATAACTTAAAACCCTTGCCTTGAGGGCCGTTGGGGCAGTGTCTTCCTCAAAAACAAAATTTCTATCTAGAAATCAACTACGCTGAACAAAATGGCTATCTCAAAATTTTGATTGGATGTGTTTGGGGAAATGGTGGGTGTCAAAGGGGTGTTAGTTGCCTTCCAATCACTTTTGACTATTAAAAGGAGCACTAGCCATTCCAATTTCCGATCGAATGAGCCCTTTTCTAAGTTTCTACGACAACTCCTTCGATAAGAAGTGCCCTGGTATGGAAAAAGAAAACTACGAAAAAATAAATAATACTACGAAAAAATTGCGCTGCCTATGATACATACTACACTGTCAGGAAGCACAAAAGACAAACACAAAACCAGCAAAATATACTAGATGACCGCTTCAATGAAGTCTAGTTCCCTTCTGATTCGTCAATTTAGCCTTTCAGAAGCCAAACGAAACCAGGTGTACTTTTTATTTTGAGTTTAAATCATTAAAATACTTAACCACTCATAAACTTCACGCAAAACATTTTTGCCATTTTAGCAATAGGCCTACATCATATTTGAAAAGTTACTTTGAATAAGACCACTCTAAAATGTCTTTAATTGTCCTTTAAATAATTTAATCAAAGTGCATTAAACCAAACCATCATCGAATCTTCTATTTGAATTTTCTCTACTGCTTGTTTCACCGACTTGGTCAAATCCGTTCTTTGACGGTTCAGTTACTAGCCCACTTCTATAGGGTATGACATCTCTACTAATCATCTATACTAAGAAAAATGATTCCATAACCTACCCGTTAACCCCTATAAGACATTTTCTACGTCAAGAAACTATATCTTTTGTAACGGGTCAATTTCGAAAAAACAATCAAACGCACCCACCCCAAATATGTCTTAGTTGGTAGTTATTTAGATCATCTCTGTACAAGGTGAGACTATTCTAACTAGGCATAGGATTGACCTACTCCTTGAGATTAAAAAAATAAGGGGAGAAGAAACTGAGGTAAGCAACATATCTTTTGGGCTTAGCATGGGAGTATACTATCAAAGAGTACCTGGCACAATGTTATCTAATACCATATTCCAGTAGTAATTAGAAAACTCTAGTGGCGAATACACCTATGGTGAATACACGTATGGCGAATACACCAAAAGCTGAATCAAGGTAGAATACAGGTATTGATTTCAAACGTTAAAAACTTCAGAGGGGGGGGGGGGGATTCGGCAAAACAATAAAAACGGATGAAACATTGCCTAAGGTAATTAGAGGTACTCGTAGACAAAATCGAAAAAAAACACATGAGATTATAGGAGAACCTGACCCTCCCTTCCAATCAAGCATGACTGAGCATAATGAAGCAGGGACAGATCCAGGATTTTTTTTTGGGAGAGGGTGCAAAATAGGTTGATCTGATAAACCTGCGTTAGGAAGAAGTTAATTTAACGCAAACTTGTGTTAATTTAGCAAATTACACTGCTTTAGACTACGTTAGGGGGGCGGCCCCCCTCGCCCCTCCCCTGGATCCGCCACTGTAATGAAGATGAAAGAAAAAAAAAATATCAAGCCAACATTCGTTTTCCATTTTTCCGTTTTACGTTGCTGCTGAAACGTTACAAGAAGGCTTAGTTCTTAACAAACAAATTTATTCTGAAGCATGACAATCGCGTTGCACCGTCCGAACCACGTGAACGAAATTACCACCTAACGTCAATTTATTGAACAATAACATTGACCATTTATGGGCTATTTCTCTTATACAAAGAAGAGAACAACCCTAGTGAAATACGAGAAACTGTGAATAAAAAAGCACGTGTCTTCTAAAAAAAATGAGTAAGCTATTTTACAGACAATATCGCCTGAAGTCATCAACAATAAATCACTTTTAATAATTGTCCACAATCTTTATACACGAGATATACGACTCGGATTATTTTCCGAAACTCTGAAAACATTGCAAATATAACGTTTTCCCTTGTATCTCCCCATTTGTCTTTCTTCCCTAAGGCAATTTGAGTTTCAAAACTGCTGAAATACAATGGTGAACGACAGTTATAAAAAAAACGGCAGACATACAGGGCCATTTCATGCAAGTCATGTAAGAGGAAAAAAAGGACTGAATAATTTGACGATTCACCAGAAAAAAGGTTAATGACCTCATTCTCTTAACGTCTCAGACAGAAAAACTGCAAGCTTTTCCCAATTGGAAAATTCTTTGCAAGTAGAAGCTAAGCCAAGTCGCAGATCAACTGGTACAAAGGGAGTTTTAAAAAAATGAATGACCTCTTCATATTTCTTAAAATAAATTCTTCAAGTAGTGATAGGAACATACAGATAATACAATCTGGTACTTCCATATTACATGGTACATACTCGAGAATGTGGATGAGACAATAACCGGTTTTCACGGTGTAAATTAGGTATTTAATACAATGCGTTCTGTGCGGCCCCGGTAAATATTTACCAAATCATATTATTGAGTTATGACTAAAGTGAATATACCAATCGATACCCTTTTTTATGTCTTTACGAATATAATAATCATTTTTGTCCGAAATGAATTTTAGCCCCCGCCCCTATATATACCAATTCAGGGTATATATTTGCACATTAGGGGTGTGAGGGTAATTTTATTTCTGATGTAAATGAGAGGTAAGTAACTTTCCCCCCACCCCCCTTATGTGCAAATATATACCCTGAATTGGTATATATAGGAGTGGGGGCTAAAATTCATTTCCGACAAAAATGATTATTATATTTATAAAGAGCATAAAAAAGGCATCGAGTGATATATTCACTTTAGTCGTAACTCAATAATATGATTCGGTAAATATTTACCACGGCCCCCCTACCCTAATTCTTTGTTGTAGGTTTCATCAATTACTTAAGTACTGTATTTTAACCCTATTTTGTTTTAGTTCATTAGCATTCACCAAACTTCACTTCTCAAGTGTGTACCATATAGTACGGAAGTGCCATAAAATATATCGTTCACCTCAAAATAGGATTGCAGGATATTAATGAAGGATATATAGATGCCTTTTACTCAATCGCGCGTGCGGTGGGAGGAGGGCTTACAAACTACATCGGATGAATCTATAAGGGCACCCGTGAATAAAAAGAAAGGTAAATGGAATGACTTAGAAATAAAGTAATTCTAAGATAATTGAAGTGATGGTAGCCTAAGATCTTTTTTTTAACAAAAATATTATTTTTTAACAAATCCACTTAAAATCAGCCAATTAAGATGCTTAAGCTTTTTACTTTGCGGAAATCTCATATTTTTTTTTGGTCTACAATCGATTTACACATCTGTCACCAGACACAAGTTAACTTTTAATTTAACAAAAAATCACAGTCGCATTTCATTACTACGTTGAAACACTTTCTTGGTTTGTTTCCCCAGGAATGGTCGGAGTCAGCGACGACGGAAAATCCCAAAACAAAGAAACAGTGACTAGAAAATTATGCTTCTAAGGGAAAAAATATTCTCCTAATTCACTTTTGTCATCTCTTTTTTAAGCAGCTTGGGGTGTAATCCCGGATATTTTTGTATAATACGCACCTGATGCTAGGAGAATTAAACAAACACCCTAAGGAAAGGAGGAAAAGGGATACGAGATAGGTCAAACCAGGGTGTATTGATTTTTAGAGCAAGGGGCTATAAACTACAATTTCATTAAGTGATATGTTAACAGCAAACTGACATTTTTTTTTTATTGTACCACTGTGGCTGAGGAATTAGAGATCATATCTATTGTGTGATTGCATCTTTTGTTTGTCTTTTTCTTTTTTCTCAAAGAGATGGTAATAAACAAATTTTAGGTTTTATGTAGTGGCCAAGAACATATATTTTGGCCCGAGGAGAATTTTAGGAGGAGCGTGGGTCCTACACAGATCAGAGTCATTATTTAATTAAAATATAACTGTAAAAGCATAGGCTATATAGGAGAGGTTTGATGAAAAAAAGAAAAAAAGCAGAAGCAGCAATGACATTCATCTAGGGTGGGGTTAGCTAAAAAACCTATTTTGGAATAAAAAAAGACCATTTCTCGATTCGATGTTTTTTGTCAACAGGGTAACCACCAGGGGCGCAAATCGAAGGCGGGGGTCAGCCTAACTTTTTGAAAATATTTTTTTTTGGTATTTTCGCAGTTAATTTTTTGTATTACATTAAAAAAATTAAAAATACTCCCCCCCCCCAAAAAAAGAACATTTTGAGAATTGATTTTTTTGAAAATTCATTTAAAAAAAATAGTTGTCCACCTCCCCTGAACTTTCATGAATTGGCGCTACTGTTAGCAAGTAAGGTTGACTCATCAAAATCTCAAAATTATATGCACACACATTCTATCCAAACATACCCTAGCTAGTTAAAAATCTTCCCCCAG